>NW_027095745.1:0-116669 GCF_036850995.1 Saccopteryx leptura
AAGGCCTTTGAAATAATATATATATATTTTAACATAGGTAATATTTTTTATATTTAAAGGATTTTTGGTACAAATTATCTAGTTGGCAAAGAGATATTAACTTTTTTTGACTTACAGTAATTTACACTATTAAGTCAATTATGAGGGGTGGGATGGATGCCTGAGGGGAAGCAACTTTAAGAACTGTAAGCAGAGGCTGTTGCCTTTATTTATTTATTTATTTATTTATTTATTTATTTATTTATTTATTTATTTATTTTCAGTTTGTAGACAAGTTCCTTAGCAAGAAAATGGGGCTTCTCCCAAGCAGGAATTGAATCAATTCTCCACTTGTAAACTGTCTTGTTTTGAGCAGCTAAATATAATTTTCACAAAATTATTTTCCAAATAGTGAGTTGTTTTAGACTATATAAAGTTTCTAGTTTTTTCCACAATTCCTTGAAAAATTTTTTACAATATTTATAATGCAGTGGGTCTCCCTTATAAACTTCATGCCTTCTATGTAACTGAGAGCCTTATAGAGGATTCAGCATCCCCTTCGCCTGTGGGAGAGTGCTGGAATTTTTTTTTTACACCAGTAGAGGTCAACAAGCCATTATCCCCAACCCATGAAGGGCTTATTTTAAATTTTATTTCCTATAATTCTATCATTTATGTTTTTATTATTCCTTCTGGAGTTTCAATTTAATTTAAGAAACTGCCAATTAACTAGCAAGGTCCACACGTATAGTTTGTTAATTTCTAAATTCTATTTGTTTTAAGATTTTTCTGAAGCAATGTTTTAATTTTTAATATTCCTACTTTATGTTTTCCAAATGGGAAAAACCTCTTTTGATCATTAGGTGGACATTTGAAACTAGTTTATATTCTATATATTTAGTTACCTCACCCTTTCCCTAGTGCCTTTCTCCATCGCTCCACACACAACAGGCTGAATCTTAGCCTAACTATGCGTCTGGAGGCAGCGGTGGGGCTCTCCTCTTGGTGCTTGGCTTTCTGCCTGCTGTTTGCCTTCTTCTTGGGTGCGCTGTGGTAGCAAGGGCAGTAGTGTGACTAGTGGGGAGGGGTCTTTTCTATGTTCACCTCTCTGCTGTCGTGACCTCACTCCATCATTCCGCAAACCGCTCCCACTCCATCATTCCGCCCACTGCACATCCTCACTTGGCTTTTATTTCTTCTCTCACCTAAATCGCTTTCTTGCCAGCCCTTTCTACTAGAGGCTGGTGAAACACTTTTGCGGGCATATTTCTTATTGCAATATGCACATTGATTTCTTCTTAAATGAGTTCTCATTTATTTTCTTGATTTTTTTTTCTGTCTTAGATATAAGTCTGGCCAGACTAGGAAGATGTATCACCCTTTCTGTATTGAACAAGCTTTAAGCCATTCTGGTGGATCTAATGTTAAATTTAGCCATTAATTAATGTATGGAAACTGATCGGGACAGCCTGGATTCCTAGTTATTATATTGCAGACTTCTTTTACCATTTGGTGATTAAAAGTCCCAGCTTTGGGTCATTTAACCCTGAAAGTTGGCCATTGTGATTCACAGAGAGTGCAAAACCGTCTCTTAGACCATTTAATTTCATACCCACAGTTGTCTTTATAAATTTCTTGAAAGTGCTTTAAAACACAACCTAAAGGAAACTTCTGTGAATTGGCCCCTCTTCCCATATTTAATAGCCAAGATTACTGATTACAAAATTAAAACTACTTCAGAAATATTCAGAAATTAATGCACCAATAAAAACAAAAAGATAAGACAGATAAATAGTGCCCAGAATAAAAGGTGTTTGACTACAGAGATATTAATTATTACACAAGACAAGGTGAAGAAACCAAGAGAAGAGAATAATTTTTTTCAGAGGAGAAACCTAACAGGGCACCCTGAAGCTAATTTGAGAACAAAGAGAATAATAATTCAACACTTAAGATTGTTTTGTAGTCAGAAGCTTTCAATTTTGACACAAAAGACCTAAACTATGCCTTAAAACAGACACATTTAGACAATAAACAAGGGAGTTATACACATATGCACAAGTACATTTTCATAGATGAGAGATGGGTTCCCCATCGTGGCCACTTAGGTGTTCACAGGCCATGACCCTGCAAGGACTTTAAACTTAAACCTGGGAAAATTTTTATACAAAAATAAGGAGAACAAAGAAGAATGAGATTTTGAAAAATACAAAGGTGTCTTAACTCAGCTTTTTCTTTGAGAGCATACCATAACTAACTGCCTCTGGAAGTTTGGGGTCTTTACTCTGTCCTTTTTAGTTATTTTTTCATACTACAACTAAATGCATCCAGAGAATCCTAATTAAGACCAATGGATTTTCTACTGATGTCTCGGTCTCTGGAAGGTCCACAACAGGGTTAGATTCAACTCAGTAATGCCAGGAAAGTGGCTTTACCTACATACTTCCGAAGTTATAACTCAGCAATGCAGACAATTTGTATTACCTACACATCTCTGGAGTTACAACTCAGTAAAAGCAACAGCTTTGCTTTTACCTACAAAATTCCAGAGGTACAACTCAGCAAAACAAAAGATTTATTTCACCTACAATTTTTCAGAGTTTTAGCTCACCAAAGCAGCTTTGAAGGCCCTACTTACATCACCAGAGTCACATCTCCAGAGTCACACCTCAGTGAAGCCGCCAAAGTACCTACATTCTAGTACCAAACAAATTTGACTAGTACCAGTTACAGACAGAAAAGCGAAAGCAATAGTTTAGAGGAAAGCCAGAAAATTCAGTAAAGTCAGAGAGTTGCTTTACCTACCTCCTTTATTTCTCTGCCAAATTGTCTAATTTGTTGAATTTGGAAACCAGGAGGAGTCTACCGGAGGACTGTTTGGACTCACAGGAAGACCAGGAGCTCTGAAAACATGTTAGGTGGCACGCCTCTCCTTGAGATTCAAGTGGGACTGGGCAGGCTCGTGGAGAGACCAGCCAATTCATAGTGCCTCTACCAGGTGATGCGAAATACCATAGGCCCCACATTGGGCACCAAATGTTATAAAGTACCCAATCCACAATTCCGCGTGTTTTTGTAAAGACACCAAATCCAGATAAATTTTGAAGAGTTTTATTAAAGGAAGAAATTTCTTAAATATTTTGGCCGCATATAGCTTACATGGGGCAGCGGTCTCAATTCGTGTGTGTCTATAATATTTTAGGGGCTGGTTATATACCCTTAAGTATATATGGGCAGGGAAAAAGCCTGACATGGTATAAGCTTTGTTATCACCTACACAGGTTTGAAAAAAGAATGAAGGGGAATGGGACACAATTCATTAGCAAGTTTAAAATTTACAAGGCAACAGTTACTTTACATACTAAAAGACATTTCTCTAATTTTAGTGTTCATTTGTTATTCCTTTGTTTAAAGATACATATATTAACTACATGCTTTCAGGAGGGGAGAGGTAGTTTCCATGGGGACAAATGCCTGTAAATGGCACATTAATAAAGAAAAGGTTTTTAAATTTTTTTTTTCTTTCTGCACCTGGCTAGCTATTTAATCATTTCCCCATAAGTGTGTGAAAAGGTCAGATAATCCAAGTCTTTTTCCCCTTTGCATTTACAACACAATGCTATTGGCCATCTTGATTTTATGCTAATCACATAAGTACAAAGATTATTTACAAAATCTTTCTGTATACCTAGCCCAAATTAATGAAATCTGTTTTTTTTTGTTTTGTTTTTTTGTATTTTTCTGAAGTTGGAAATGGGGAGGCAGTCAGAAAGACTCCCGCATGCACCTGACCATGATCCACCTGGCATGCCCACCAGGGGGCAATGCTCTGCACATCTGGGTGTTGCTCTGTTGCAACCAGAGCCATTCTAGCGCCTGAGGCAGAGGCCATAGAGCCATCCTCAGCACCTGGGCCAACTTTGCTCCAATGGAGCCTTGGCTGCAGGAGGGGAAGAGAGAGACAGAGAGGAAGGAAAGAGGGAGGGGTGGAGAAGCAGATGGGCACTTCTCCTGTCTGCCCTGGCCGGGAATCAAACCCGGGACTCCTGCACACCAGGGTGATGCTCTACCACTGAGCCAACCGGCCAGGGCCATGAAATGTTTTTTAAACTTCCTAAAACACTAATATTAATTTTGTAGCTTTTGGTGAAAGCTTTTGTACAACAGGCGGAAGCTCAGTGTCCACAAATACCATCATCTTGGACCCACTGGAGAGTTCTTAAATAAAGTCTGATATTGGCTGCAGCAACAGGCTTCTGCTCTGATACGCTCTTATTTTCCATATTCAAATGTCTATACAGTTTTTGAGACATTGGTTTTTCTCTGACTTTAATTAGTTGTTGGATTCAGGAGGAGTAGTTTATTTTCACCTTTTTAGCTTTTTTCGTTGTAAAGTACTCAATTCACAATTCTGCGGGTTTTCATAGAGACACCAAGTCTAGAAAAATGTTGAAGAGTTTTATTAAAGGAGGAAATTTATTAAATATGTCAGCCACATATAGCTTACAGAGGGCAGCAGACCCAAATCATGTGCATCTATAATATTATAGGGGCTGGTTATATACACTTAATTATACATGGGTGGGGAAATATACTGACATCACGGCATAAGCTTATAACCTTTGTTTTCTCCTATACAGGTTTGGGAAAAGGATGAGGGAGGGAATGGGACACAATTCATTAATAAGTTTATAACATCTGTGTCTATAGGATTCAAAATTCACGCTTCTACACATTAAAACTTACAAGGCAATACAATGGTAAAAATGTCACCTTACGGCCCTGGCCGGTTGGCTCAGTGGTAGAGCATTGGCCTGGCGTGCAGAAGTCCCGGGTTCGATTCCCGGCCAGGGCACACAGGAGAAGTGCCTATTTGCTTCTCCACCCCTACCCCTCTCCTTCCTCTCTGTCTCTCTCTTCCCCTCCCTCAGCCGAGGCTCCATTGGAGCAAAGATGGCCCAGGCACTGAGGATGGCTCTGTGGCCTCTGCCTCAGGTGCTAGAGTGGCTCTGGTCACAACAGAGTGACGCCCCAGAGGGGCAGAGCATCGCCCCCTGGTGGGCAGAGCGTCGCCCCTGGTGGGCATGCCAGGTGGATCCCGGTCGGGTGCATGCGGGAGTCTGTTTGACTGTCTCTCCCAGTTTCCAGCTTTAGAAAAATACAAAAAAAAGTAACTTTACATATTAAAAGACATTCCTATATTTTCTAGTGTTCATTTGCTATTCCTTTGTCTATAGATACATACATTAACTACACACTTTTCAGAAGGGGAGAGGTAGTTTCCATGAGGACAAATGCCTGTAAATGGTTCATTAATATAAGGTTTATTTTAATTTTTTTTTTTACTATGCCTGGATAGCTATTCACTTGCTTAATATAGGTGTGAGGAGAGGTCAGAGAATTCAAATTTCCTCCCCTCTGCATTTATAATAATATGCTATTTGTCATCCCAGTATGATGCTAATCACACAAGTACAAGGGTCATTTACAAAATCTCTCTGCATGCATAGCCCAAATTAATAAAATATTCTTTAAGCTCCTTAAAATATTAATATTAATTCTGTAGCTTTTGGTACCTTACAACAATCCCTACTGTTTTTATTTCCTAAATCAAATCATTTACTTAATTTACTGAAGAGCATGAAGCTATTGTGTAGAAGATATTAACTTATAACATATAATAGATACTTAAGAAACAGCAATACAGTTCACTAAAGAAACAAATATTACTGATTGATTTTCTAAAAATTGTACAAATCTTTTGCAACTTACATAAAATTAATTGGCTTTTATAACAATTTACTTTTCATCAGAACTCTTTAACATTTAGTGCCAATTAAGTTGACTTTTTTTACCCTAGTTTCCCTTTTCCCAAAGTCTAATTAAAAGAAAGTCCTTAGTAAGTTTCTTCATGCATTTGCCATACGTAAACCAACCAGCATTTGGTTTGTGGTTGAAGTAGAGCATGCCATCCTTGTACCTTAGCAACAGTGGGAGTGGTCAGGATCATAGTGTGTGGGCCCATCCTCGTGAAAGTCAGTCCTTGAGTGATGAACTTGATCTCCTGGTAATTCTGGAAGCACCTCTTGAACAGCCTTTTGAACAGTTTGCTGAGTAACCTGTAAATCCTGCAAATAGTTAGGGAAAGAGTGGTTACATTTCTTTTACTATTTGATTCATGCATTTTATTTGCCCTGAACCTTTGGGTACCTGTGGGCACAATGTAACTTCAAATTAGTTCCTAATTTATATTTGGTTTCTTTCCTACTAGCTTTGAGACTGTAGACACAAATGCAGGTCTAATATTAGAATGGGCAAGCTAAATCTGAAAGAACTATATATAGCAATTTTCCAACAATTGTCAATTATTTTATTAAAATGTATTTCTAAATATTTACCTGGGAAAATTCATTTTCTGTTGGTAAAATCTTTTTCTAATTGGTTTTGAATAAACCTTTGTCAATAAGAATCCCAAGACCCTACAGGTTTTGGGTTGCATCTTTCTATCTATTTGAATTTCTATGTCCAGATTTTGAGGCAGACTGAAAAAATATAAAATAAACAATAAAATTTAATTAGGTAATGTTAATAAATATATAACAAGCATCTTAATGCAATAAAATGACTAAAGCCTATTAGATTATTAAACAAAAAACAAAGTTCTAATTAATATAACAGGATCCAAAATAAAATTGTTACAGTCACAAATGTTCTTAACATGTTAATGTAATTTCACTGAATCTATGTTGACACCATTGCTGCTTTGTATTATATACAAGTGAACCTAATTGGAGAGTGACGTCACGGAAATGGCGCCGTGAGCAGCGCGTCCGACAGATCTCCCCAAAATCACAACAAATTTATCAACTAGAAACAGGAAAATTTATCTTCGGAGCAAACTGAAAGCAAAAGGACTGTTATCACTCGAATCTGAGAGACGAGGGTGTGGAGGAAGCTACTGCAGGGACGTTCATTCAAGCCGCGAGGAAGTGCGCCTGTGGTAAGTCATCCCGCACTCGGAAGCCGCGAGCGTCAGCCGCCGCCGCCAGCTGCCGCCAGCAGCGCCCGGGTCGGTTGCAGAGCAAGCGGCGAGCACCTGCTGGCGCGCACCCGGTCTGGTTGCAGACCGAGCATTGCAGACCGAGCACCGCTAACGTTCCCAGCGGCCCGCGCACGGGGAGCTGGAGAGGCCCCAGGGCGGTATTCCCTACTTGGGAGATTCTCTCCACAGGCGGGGCACCTCACCCAGCCATTCAAGCTAACAATCAAGCGTTGGGGGAGGGGCGCACGCAGGCAGCCTGAAATACCTTCGGGAGCACAGCTGCGACCCAATTACTAAAATTAACTTAACTCGTGAAATCTGCGCACCCTCGGTTCTAATTGATAAGATCTCTCTCAGTTCACCGACCCAAGACAAGAGGCGTGATATTTTTTTGGTGCCTCTCGCTAAAGGGGCGGGGGCAACTTCTGATTGATAGAGCCTCCATATTCAGGGATAAACGCTAACAAGAAGGACTTGGCAGATAATAAGATCTATACCACACTAGTCGCAAGCAGAGACTAGTGCCTCTTCTTACCAGCCAAAACAGGCTACAAAGTGTGGAAAGCCTGGGTTGAGAGGTCCAACAGAATGCTAGGCGCTGAACAATCACCTTGACAACAATTGACTCCCACCCCCGCCTGATTACACTCGAGGCCCTGACTGTCAGAGCCCTTCCCAGAGCCTTGCACTGAGTGGGGATAGAGTGGGGATTTCCCAGCTCTTTGAGCCTCTTACTCCCCAGGCAGAAGCAATGGCAGCCTTGTGGCTGGATCGCCAGGCTGCTGGTTTGGGAGGGGGGGACTGGGAGAGAGAATCCACGAAGGCGAACTCTCTCGTCGTTGGACCCTGCAGATGCCGGCAGGCCTTGACTACCAGCAAGACTAAAGCCAATTGTGTGACATTGCCGTAGAACCCCATCAACTGCAAGTCCCTGCCTGGGTGTGGCGCAGGGGCAGGGCCTGGGGTGCAGAGTCGCCGACCGGGAAGAGGGAGAGAGGAGAAGGAGGAAGAGGTTGACATCTCAAAATCAGGAAAAATCCACAGACTTTGCAGCCTGTTTTACTGGTTTTTTGTGGTTGTTGTTGTTTGTTTCTTCTATCTTATTGCCTTTATTTCCTCCACCTCAGTCCTTCTATTCTCTGCCCATCTTATGCCTCCCTTTTCTTGAACTACACTACCCATAAGTGTTACATTTTATTTCTCTTCTTCATCCTCACCCTCCTTTGGGGTTATACTCCAGGACACTTAACTCTCACTCTCTCCTCTTTTGTTTTTTTTTGCTTTATTTTGTTTTTTTTCTCTTTCTTTTTTATTTCTTCCTTCGTTTTTCTCTTTTTCTTATTTTTTCCTTTCTATTCGTTTTTTCTTTTCTCGTTTTACTTTCCTCCCATTTAATCCTCAATCACGAACAAATTAGTTAATTTGGGACTCAAGGGTTTTTTTGGCTTTGTTTTTCTTTTTCGGTTTTGTTTTTGTTTTTTTCTTGTTGGTTTGTTTTTGTGGCATTTTGGGTCCTCCCAACCCAAGGTCTCCATTGTATTTGGTCTTTGCTCCACTTAATACAACGTATTTTTACTTATTATTTTTATTTTTTCTTCTTTATTATTCCTTTTTTTGTCCTTTTTTCTGGTTCCCTCTTGTCCCTCTCATTATATCTCTTGGTTGACCGTCACCCGCAGGCAGATCAACTTATGCTTGTCTAAGATTTTCTTCCTTTTTTTTTTTTTTTTTTTTTTGCCCCCTTGAACTCTTCACCGCAAACCAGGCCCTCCATTATAGGCACGATATTTCCCTGAGGAGGGGAGAGGAGGGAAGGAAAACAAAGAAAAAAAAAAGGGGGAAATAATAAATTATTACTGCTTTTTTTTGTGGGGTGTTTTACCCTTTGTTTTTTTTTTTTTTGTTTGTTTTTTGTTTTTTGTTTGTTTTTTACTTTTTACTCTTTATTAATTCTAATTAGTGCTATCAACAAGACCACCCTCAGATGCCAATAAGAAAGAGGAAATCGAATATTATGGATACAAAAAAAGAGAGGTAACACAAATAGATGTGGAAAAATCTATGGAGAAAAGACTTAACATATTGGAAGCCTTGGAGCTAAATGACAGAGAATTTAAAATAGAAATCTTAAAAATACTCAGAGATATACAAGAAAACACGGAAAGGCAATATAGGGAGATCAGAAAACAACTCAATGAACACAAAGAATATATTACCAAGGAAATTGAAACTATAAAAACAAATCAAACAGAAATGAAAAACTCAATTCACGAGCTGAAAAACGAGGTAACAAGCTTAGCTAGCAGAACAACCCAGATTGAAGATAGGATTAGTGAAATAGAAGACAAACAACTTGAGGCACAACAGAGAGAAGAAGAAAGAGACTCAAAAATAATAAAAAACGAGAAAGCCCTACAGGAATTATCTGACTCCATCAGAAAGAATAACATAAGAATAATAGGTATATCAGAGGGAGAAGAGAAAGAAAATGGAATGGAGAATATACTCAAACAAATAATAGACGAGAACTTCCCAAGCCTGTGGAAAGAACTAAAGACTCAAATTCAAGAAGCAAACAGAACACCGAGTTTTCTTAACCCCAACAAACCCACTCCAAGGCACATCATAATAAAGATGACACAAACCAATGACAAAGAAAAAATTCTCAAGGCAGCCAGGGAAAAGAAGAGTACAACATATAAAGGAAGGCCTATTAGATTATCATCAGATTTCTCAGCAGAAACTCTACAAGCTAGAAGAGAGTGGACCCCAATATTTAAAGCCCTGAAAGAGAGGAACTTTCAGCCAAGAATACTATACCCATCAAAGCTATCCTTCAAGTATGAAGGAGATATAAAAACATTCACAAATACAGAAAAGATGAGAGAATTTATCACGAAAAAGCCCCCACTCCAGGAAATACTAAAGGGGGTTTTCCAACCAGATTCAAAGAACAAAAGAAAACAACACCACAAGTAACAGCTCCACCAAGAAAACAATAAAACCAAACTTAAACTGTGACAACAAAGGAAAAAAAAAGGGGGGGGGGGAGAGAATGGAGATTAACAGTAGCAAAGGACGATGAAGTGCAGAAGTACTTATAAGATAGGGTACTACAATGAATATGGTAGGTACCCTTTTCATTACTTAATGGTAACCACCCTAGAAAAAACCACCACAAAAACACATGACTTAAAAAAGGTAGCAACAGAGGAAAGAAGTATGGAACACAAACAAACAGAAACAAATGATAGAAAAACAAAAGAGAAGAATCAAACTAGATACAAAACTAACAGAAAGCAATTTATAAAATGGCAGTAGGGAACCCACAAGTGTCAATAATTACACTAAATGTAAATGGATTAAACTTACCAATAAAAAGACACAGAGTAGCAGAATGGATTAAAAAAGAAAATCCAACTATATGCTGCCTACAAGAAACACATCTAAGCAACAAGGATAAAAACAAATTGAAAGTGAAAGGCTGGAAAACAATACTCCAAGCAAACAACACCCAAAAAAAAGCAGGTGTAGCAATACTCATATCTGATAATGCTGACTACAAGACAGAAAAAGTACTCAGAGACAAAAATGGTCACTTCATAATGATTAAGGGGACACTGGATCAAGAAGACATAACAATCCTTAATATATATGCACCAAACCAAGGAGCACCAAAATATATAAGACAGCTACTTATTGACCTTAAAACAAAAACTAACAAAAATACAATCATACTTGGAGACCTCAATACTCCGCTGACGGCTCTAGATCGGTCATCCAAACAGAGAATCAATAAAGATATAGTGGCCTTGAACGAAATACTAGAACACCTGGATATGATAGACATCTACAGGACACTTCATCCCAAAGCGACAGAGTATACATTTTTCTCTAGTGTACATGGAACATTCTCAAGAATTGACCATATGTTGGGCCACAAAGACAATATCAGCAAATTTAGAAAAATTGAAATTGTACCAAGCATATTTTCTGATCATAAAGCCTTGAAACTAGAATTCAACTGCAAAAAAGAGGGGGAAAAACCCACAAAAATGTGGAAACTAAACAACATACTTCTAAAAAATGAATGGGTCAAAGAAGAAATAAGCGCAGAGATCAAAAGATACATACAGACAAATGAAAATGAAAATACGACATATCAGAATCTCTGGGATGCAGCAAAAGCAGTAATAAGAGGAAAGTTCATATCACTTCAGGCCTATATGAACAAACAAGAGAGAGCCGAAGTAAACCACTTAACTTCACACCTTAAGGAACTAGAAAAAGAAGAACAAAGACAACCCAAAACCAACCGAAGAAAGGAGATAATAAAAATCAGAGCAGAAATAAATGAAATAGAGAACAGAAAAACTATAGAAAAAATCAATAAAACAAGGAGCTGGTTCTTTGAAAAGATCAACAAAATTGACAAACCCTTGGCAAGACTCACCAAGGAAAAAAGGCACAGGACTCAAATAAATAAAATCCAAAATGAAAGAGGAGAGATCACCACAGACATCATAGATATACAAAGAATTATTGTAGAATACTATGAAAAATTATATGCCACCAAATACAACAATCTAGAAGAAATGGATAAATTCCTAGAACAATACAACCTTCCTAGACTGAGTCATGAAGAAGCAGAAAGCCTAAACAGACCAATCAGCAGGGAGGAAATAGAAAAAACTATTAAAAACCTCCCCATAAATAAAAGTCCAGGCCCAGACGGTTATACTAGTGAATTCTATCAAACATTCAAAGAAGACTTGGTTCCTATTCTACTCAAAGTCTTCCAAAAAATTGAAGAAGAAGCAATACTTCCAAACACATTTTATGAGGCCAACATAACCCTCATACCAAAACCTGGCAAGGATGGCACAAAGAAAGAAAACTACAGACCAATATCTCTAATGAATACAGATGCTAAAATTCTAAACAAAATACTGGCAAACCGAATACAACAACATATTAAAAAAATAATACATCATGATCAAGTGGGATTCATCCCAGAATCTCAAGGATGGTTCAACATACGCAAAACGGTTAACGTAATACACCATATCAACAAAACAAAGAACAAAAACCACATGATCTTATCAATAGATGCAGAAAAGGCTTTTGATAAAATACAACACAATTTTATGTTTAAGACTCTCAACAAAATGGGTATAGAAGGAAAATATCTCAACATGATAAAGGCCATATATGATAAACCATCAGCCAACATCATTTTAAATGGCATAAAACTGAGGACTTTCTACCTTAAATCAGGAATAAGACAGGGTTGTCCACTCTCTCCACTCTTATTTAACGTGGTGCTAGAAGTTCTGGCCAGAGCAATCAGACAAGACAAAGAAATAAAAGGCATCCATATTGGAAAAGAAGAAGTAAAGGTATCACTTTTTGCTGATGATATGATCCTATACATCGAAAACCCGAAGGACTCCACAAAAAGATTATTAGAAACAATAAACCAATACAGTAAGGTCGCAGGATACAAAATTAACATACAGAAGTCCATAGCCTTTCTCTATGCCAACAATGAAATATTAGAAAACGAACTCAAAAAAATAATCCCCTTCACGATTGCAACAAAAAAAATAAAATACCTAGGAATAAACATAACAAAGAATGTAAAGGACCTATATAATGAAAATTACAAAGCATTGTTAAGGGAAATCGAAAAAGATACAATGAGATGGAAAAATATTCCTTGTTCTTGGATAGGAAGAATAAATATAATCAAAATGGCCATATTACCCAAAGCAATATACAAATTTAATGCAATTCCCATCAAAATCCCTATGAGATTTTTTAAAGAAATGGAAAAAAAAATCATCAGATTTATATGGAACTATAAAAAACCCCGAATAGCCAAAACAATCCTAAGGAAAAAGAATGAAGCTGGGGGCATTACAATACCTGACTTTAAACTATATTATAGGGCCACAATAATCAAAACAGCATGGTATTGGCAGAAAAATAGACACTCAGACCAATGGAACAGAATAGAAAGCCCAGAAATAAAACCACATATATATGGTCAAATAATCTTTGATAAAGGGGCCAACAACACACAATGGAGAAAAGAAAGCCTCTTCAACAAATGGTGTTGGGAAAACTGGAAAGCCACATGCAAAAGAATGAAACTCGACTACAGCCTATCCCCGTGTACTAAAATTAATTCAAAATGGATCAAAGACCTAAATATAAGACCTGAAACAATAAAGTACATAGAAGAAGACATAGGTACTAAACTCATGGACCTGGGTTTTAAAGAACATTTTATGAACTTGACTCCAATGGCAAGAGAAGTGAAGGCAAAGATAAATGAATGGGACTACATCAGAATAAAAAGTTTTTGCTCAGCAAGAGAAACTGATATAAAAATAAACAGACAGCCAACGAAATGGGAAATGATATTTTCAAACAACAGCTCAGATAAGGGCCTAATTTCCAAAATTTACAAAGAACTCATAAAACTCAACAACAAACAAACAAACAATCCAATAAAAAAATGGGAAGAGGACATGAATAGACACTTCTCCCAGGAAGAGATACAAATGGCCAACAGATATATGAAAAAATGCTCAGCTTCATTAGTTATTAGGGAAATGCAAATCAAAACTACAATGAGATACCACCTCACCCCTGTTAGATTAGCTATGATCAACAAGACGGGTAATAGCAAATGTTGGAGAGGCTGTGGAGAAAAAGGAACCCTCATTCACTGTTGGTGGGACTGTAAAGTAGTACAACCATTATGGAGGAAAGTATGGTGGTTCCTCAAAAAACTGCAAATAGAACTACCTTATGACCCAGCAATCCCTCTACTGGGTATATACCCCAAAACCTCAGAAACATTGATACGTGAAGACACATGTAGCCCCATGTTCATTGCAGCACTGTTCACAGTGGCCAAGACATGGAAACAACCAAAAAGCCCTTCAATAGAAGACTGGATAAAGAAGATGTGGCACATATATACTATGGAATACTACTCAGCCATAAGAAACGATGACATCAGATCATTTACAGCAAAATGGTGGGATCTTGATAACATTATAAGGAGTGAAATAAGTAAATCAGAAAAAAACAAGAACTACATGATTCCATACATTGGTGGAACATAAAAATGAGACTAAGAGACATGGACAAGAGTGTGGTGGTTACCAGGGGTGGGGGGAGGGAGGACAGGGGGAGAGTTAGGGGGAGGGGGAGGGGCACAGAGAACTAGATAGAGGGTGGCAAAGGACAATCTGACTTTGGGCGAGGGGTATGCAACATAATTTAATGACAAAATAACCTAGACATGTTTTCTTTGAATATATGTACCCTGATTTATTAATGTCATCCCATTACCATTAATAAAAATTTATTTAAAAAAAAAAACAAGTGAACCTAATTTATATTTCAGTCTGAGAAATGTCTTAAATAGCATGAGTCATACATATTCAGGAAAAGTATGCAAGGCAGTGGAACTGTGGTCACATTTCTACACTTTGCAGCTAGAGACTAAGCCCTAATAATTAGTATTTCTAGCTGAAATTAGGAGCAGGTCCCAGCCTACAATAGGCATGAGGCATTGAGAAAAGAGGAATAAAGAAGACACTATACATAAACAAAGTGACAGAAATTAGACTGTTAATACCCACAGTATATGTCTTCAAGGGATAAAACAACTATTCAAGTTAGGCATAATAAATGACCCTTGTGTTTACAAGAAATGAGATCAGTTTTACCTGCTACTTGGAAGAAATACCTTATGCTCATAAACGGTGTTGTGAGATGGGGACAATAGCCTTGGGCACCTTTTAGCCTTTAATGGTAAGTCCGAGTAGGCTGGGCAAGGTCAGGTCACAGGTAGCTGGATTAGGGTTGGAAGAGACTGAACCCTCCCACCATGGAGCAATGGGGCAGCATACTTTCTCATGTCCCTTTTTCTCTCAGCAGAGGTATATATCGTGGTGGGGATGAGAAGCTTGGCAGGCCTCAGCTCAATGACCTTCCTTTCCACTTTTGAAGCAGGGCCCTGATAAAATCCTATGAAGCCCCCTTTTTAGCATTGAAGCCTTTAAGGGTATATGCCAGAAGCTGGTATTTTCCCGATCTCTTTTGGGCTCCACTTGCCTTTTCTGTCTCCTTTATTGGTCATTATAGACTTTAAAAGCCATGCTCAGAAGATCTCGTTGAGGGAATTGAGGGCCCTTTTCTGTCTATATAAACTTTTGGAAAAAGACAAAAGCAGGGTTACTAGCTGGATGAAATCAGGAGAAACAGCTTTTGGTATCTCCTTTAGGATTCCAGAGTCTCTTTGCTGCTGAATAACTCAGTAAATTAGCATTCAAAAGAATTTTCAAACAAAGAGCATGATAAAATAGATTCACTGGAGTTCCAGGATATGACTACTTTCCTTATATAACTTAACATTGAACAATATTGTTTCAAAATGATAATAAACTAAATATTACATAAAAAGACATTATTAACAACTTCTAATATTTAAACTAAGATTTTAGTATCACAAGGCTATAAAACAGCAAATAAAAATTAGAAAAGGCCTTTGAAATAACATATACTTTTAACATGGAAATACTTTTAAAAAAATAGTGGGGGAACAATAAGTCACCACTCATAACCTAGCGGTTGGAAAACCTATTAGTTAATAGAGCCAATTATTAACAGTACAATAGCTAAATTTTCTTTTAAGAGCCATGTTTTCAATTAGAATGATATATGTAGGCACCTTCCCTATTGAGGCAGCGCCCACACTTGACTCTTCATTTGAGAGCTATACCTAAGAGGACTAAAAGTTCTATGTGGCCTGCAAGCTCTTTGCGAATGGCAGTTTGCCAAACAGGGTTCTTAGGAGAGGAGGAAAGGAAGAGGCATCCGACATGCCTGCTTCTCTTTGCACAGCCCGAGGGCTGTCTGAACCCAAG
The DNA here is from genome assembly GCF_036850995.1 of Saccopteryx leptura. Classification (NCBI taxonomy): domain Eukaryota; kingdom Metazoa; phylum Chordata; class Mammalia; order Chiroptera; family Emballonuridae; genus Saccopteryx; species Saccopteryx leptura. Next base: position 15,970 of record NW_027095745.1, read on the forward strand.
CCTGGCCAAGCGCAGGATGCCAGCAGCGGCGAGGCTCCGGGCTCATTTCCAAAGTGGCACCCATCTTTCTCAGGGCTCCTGTTCCCTTCTCTCTCACCTCCGGATTAGGAACACAATTTCCATGTGAGATGTGGCGTGGATGGGCGGGCGTTTGGAACCAACATTTCTAAAAACCAAGCCGACTTTCATTTCCTCCCCCGAGCAGTGGTTTTCCTTTATTTCTTACCAAAAAAGCAGCAATTTAAAATACAATTTTTATAAATTTACCTTTCTAACAGTGGGCTGCTTTAGCCTATATGAGTTTTCCAATTTTTTTCTCAATTCCCTAAAAATTCTTTTTATAATTTTTACTATTTTGGCTAATGCAAAGGGTCTCCGTTATGAACTGCATGCCTCTACATAGCTGAGAGACTTGGAGAGACTTTAAAATCTCCTTGGCCTTGCGGGAGAGTGTTGAAATTTTTCTATAAGTTTTTACCCCAGTGGAGGGCAACAAGCTACAATCCCAACCTACAGAGGGGTTATTTCTAATAATTTAATTTCCTATAATTGTATTACTCATGATTGTATTACTCCTTTTGGAGCTGCAATTTAATTTCAGAAACTGACAATTAACTAGCAAGGTTCACACATATGGTTTAACTTCTAAATGCTTTTTCTCTCCTTTACATTTTCAAAAGCAAAGTTTTAATTTTTAATACTATTCCTACCCTATTTTTTTCAAATGGGAAAAACCTCTTTTGGTTTGTAGGTGGATATTTGAAACTAGTCTCACTTCTATATTTTTAGTCACCTTACCCTTACTTTATTGCCTTTCCCCATCACTCTGCACAGAGCAAGCTGAACCCTAGCCTAACCATGCATTTGGAGGCAGTGGTGGGGCTCACCTTCTGCCTGGGTGCACTGTGGTGGTGAGGGCAGGAGCGCAGCTAGGAAAAGGCATGTCCACGTTTGCCTCTCCAGAGCCTTGGCCCAACTCCATTGTTCTGCACACCGCGTGTCCCTGCTTGGGTTTTCTATTCCTCAAACTGCCTATTTGCTAGTCTTTCAGCTCTAGAGTCTGGATAAACATTTTCAATTTGTGGACTTCTCTTTTTTTCTTCCCCGTGGCTGCTTGTAATATGGGACATTTATTTTTCCAATGGCCCTCTTCCTTACAATAAGCGCACTGATTCTTTTCTTGCAGAGTCCTATTTTTTTCTCAATATTTTCTTCTCTATTTTTCTCCTTTGGTGATCCATCACCCTTAAAAAGTTTGTTGAAGTGCTGCTACTATTCCCTTAGTTATTCTTTTATCCTGTTTCAAACTCAAATCTGGCCTGACTAGGAAGACGTGGCACCCTCTTTGTATGGAGCAAGGTTTTAACCATTCAGGTGAATTTATTGTAAAATTTAGCCATTGATCAATATATGGAAACTAATCAAGACAGCCTAGATTCCAAGTTACTATATTTCAGACTGCCCTTACTATCTGGGAATTAAAGGTTCCAATTAGTAGCCACTCAACCTTGAAACTAGGCCATTCTGATTTACAGAGAGTGCAAAGACTTTTTTTGGACCATTTAATTTTATATTCATGGTTGTCTTCATAAGCTTCTTGAAAGTGCTTTCAAAGACAATCTAACAGGGTCTTTTGTAAAGTGGACCCTCCTCCCTTATTTAATTGGTGGCCAAGGCCACCAATTACAGAATTAAAACTAGTTCAGAAGAATCCAGAACTAAGTGCACCAGTAAAGCAAGAAAGGTAAGACAGATAATTAACAAGCACCCAGACTAAATGGTGTTTGACTATAGAGGTATTAATTATTACACAAGACAAAGGGAAGAAGCCAACAGAAGAGAATTATTTCCTTCAGAGGAGAAAGCTAACAGGGTGCTCTGAAGCTCATTTGAGAACAAAAAGAGAACAACAATTTCCCACTTAAGATTGCTTTTTTGTCAGAAGCTTCCAATTTTGACACAAAAGACTTAAGCCAGGCTTTAAAACATATACATTTAGACATTAAACAAAAGACTTACACACACACACACTCACTCACATGAGTGCACCTTCATAAACAAGAGAAGGGCTCCCCATCGTGGCCTCTCATGTGTACACAGGCTGTATCCCTGCAAGGACTTTAGACTTAAACTCAGGAATTTTAGACAAAAGTAAGAAAAAGAAATACTGAGATCTCAACAAACACAGAGAAGTCTCTGGAAGTTTGGGGCGAGATTAATCCAGGTTAGCTCAGCCTCCACTTATTCAGTGCAATGCGAGACGGACTAATCCCAGATGGACTCAACCTCCACCATGTTCTCCTAGAGATAGAAATAATTGTCCCCACTTCTGGAATTTAACTGAGAGACCTACTAGATACCTCCAGAAGTCCTGGGCCAGATGAAGTTCCTACTAATACCTCTCTTAGAGAAACTGATGTCTCTGAAGGCCCGCTGCAGAACTGGTGGATCTGATCTACTTGGTTCTCATTAATGTCCATCTAAAGTACCAGCAGATATCCCCAAGAGCCTGAAGCAGGAACCAATCCCCTACAATCATCCCTCCAAATTATAACCAGATGTTCCCCAGCAAAACCCAAAGCAGGACCACTAAAACTCCCCACTGACATCTTGCTCTTGTAGAGTATACTGCAAACATATGACCATGTATAATTTATTTTCTCATACCCCAAAACAGAAAAAATATAGACTAATTACAAACAGCAAAGTAACTTTGAAGGCCCTACCTTCTCCACTGGAGTTCTACATTTTCGAAGTCACAATTCAGCAAAGCCTCAAATCCACTCTACCTACTTCTAGTCCAAAACAAAAAAGCGAAAGCAAGAGTTCATAGAAAAACCAGAAAATTCAGTAAAGCAAAAAGAGTTTCTTTACCTACTTCCTCAAGTTCTCTGCCAAATTATCCAAATTGTTGAATTTGGGAACCAAGAGGCATCTACAGTAAAACTGTCCAGACCCCACAGGAAGACCGGGAGCCCTGAAAACACTTCAGGTGGCGCCTCTGTTCGAGATTCCAGCAGTACCGGGCAGCCTCCTGGAAAGACCAGCTGATTCAAGGTGCCTCTACCAGGTGATGTGAAACAGCATTGGCCTTGCATGGGAGCCAAATGTTATAAAGTACCCAGTCCACAATTCCATGGGTTTTCATAGAGACACCACATCCAGATAAATTTTGAAGAGTTTTATTAAAGGAGAAAATTTCTTAAATATGTCGTCGGCCACATATAGCTTACATGGGGCAGCAGTCCCAAATTGTGAGCGTCTATAATATTATAGGGGCTGGTTATATATCCTTAATTATACATGGGCAGGGGAAAAGCCTGACATTTTGGCATAATCTTACAACCTTTGTTTTCTCCTATACAGGTTTGGGAAAAGGATGAGGGAGGGAATGGGACACAATTCATTAGTAAGTTTATAACATCTGTCTATAGGATCATAAAAAGACGCTTCTATACATTAAAACTTACAAGGCAAAACAATGGTAAAAATGTCACTTTACATATTAAAAGCATCCCTATATTTTCTAGTGTTCATTTGCTATTTTTTTTGTTTAAAGATATATACATTAACTACACGCTTTAGGAGGGGAGAGGTAGTTTCCATGGGGACAAATGCCTATAAATGATCCATTAATATAAGGAAAGGTTTAAATTAATTTTTCTCTTTCTACACCTGGCTAGCTATTCACTTGCTTCTCTATAGGTGTTCAGGAAGTTCAGAGACTCCAAATCTCCTCCCCTCTGCATTTACAATGCAATGCTATCAGCCATCCTGGTATGATGCTAATCACACAAGTACAAAGATCATTTACAGCCTGACCTGTGGTGGCACAGTGGATAAAGCATTGACCTGGAAATGCTGAGGTCGCCGGTTCGAAACCTGGGCTTGCCTGGTCAGGGCACATATGGGAGTTGATGCTTCCAGCTCCTCCCCCCTTCTCTCTCTCCTCTCTCTCCCTTTCTGTCTCTCTCTCTCTCTCCTCTCTAAAAATGAATAAATAAAATAAAAATAAAATTAAAAAAATATATATCATTTACAAAATCTCTCTGCACGCCTAGATCAAAATAATAAAAGGTTCTTTAATCTTCCTAAAGTATTAATATTAATTCTGTAGCTTTTGGTACCTTGCAACGTTTTCTCATGTGTGGATGGGCATGAGAACTGTCAAGCCTCTTACTTGTAAGACCAGAAATCGAAGTCTTGCATTAGTCACCTTTTATCTCTTGGCTTCTTGTTTCCTATTTGTAAAATAAAAGGATCAGATCACTTTGTGGTGCCAAAATTCTCCTCTAGCTCCAGCATTCTGTTCATTCCATAAGCACAGACTTGCATGAATGACAGTGCCAATTTATGACATTTGCTATCATTCTACAGGTAGACCTGCAGGTGGACAAAGAGAGGCACAGTTTTTTTGAGTCCTCCCTTGGTTACATTTACTAAATCCAAAAATTTCAGGAGTCCAAGAAATTCAACTTTGTGGAGCTAGTAAGTTCCATGTATTCTTTAATGCTCTAAAAATATTTTCCAAATGCTTGGTAAATGTGGAGAACTTTGATTATAAACCTGGGATTTCAAATTATGTAAATATGCATAATTTTGATGAATCTCTCTCTTTCCTCCCCCATTTTTTTTCTCTCTAGCTATTTGTTTTTCTCTTTATTTTTTTCTCTCTTCCTCTTTCCCTCCCTGGATCTCTCTATCACCCTTCTTTTCATCTTGTTTTCCTTCATTCCTTCCTGCCATGCTTTCATAAAGCCTTTGAAAGTGCCCATCATATACCAGGCACTGTGCTAGGAATTTATATTCCTGCACTCAATGACTTCCCATTTTACTATTTTTAATTCTGTCTTTTTAAATTTTTAAATTTAAATCTCTTTAATTTATTATAAAATATGATTTGACAACTATATTAAATTTTAACAACTTTTTTATTATAAAGATATAATTTTTGCAGAAATGCTAGAAAAAATTATAAGAAAAAAAACAAATTTCCCAAATAGAGATAATTACTGTTATTACTACATTTTCATCCCATAGTCTCTGTGTACCTATTATATTTCTTTATCTATATGTACTGAGGTAGAATGGGTGTGTGTACATCTGTGTGCATAAATGTGCATTGCACATGAGCATATCTCTCTGTGTCAATGTGTGTCTGTTATTTGTGTATACCTGTATATGTATACTAATAGATACATGAATTACAACTGCTCTTTTGCTGTTCCACTTGGCTGCCTGACCCCACCCTTAATTACTGGACAGTTGCCTCTGGGACAAAGGAATTCCTAGAAGCTGCTCAACCACCCCAAAAAGGACTATTCCAGAAAGCCCAACATACCAGCACACCCTTGCTCAAGGCTATCCCCAAACCTAGAAAGTTTTACCTCAGTCTGTTTCAGGGGCCCTTCTTCCCGGAGAAGTGCCCTGGCAGGTCTTTCTCCTCTAGTAAAGCCTCCACATCTGTTGTTCGAGTGCTGTCTCATTCTTACATATACAAATGACTATTCACTTATCCAATAAATATTTATTGTACTTTTGTTATTTGCTGGGCACTGTGTTCGACACTGGTTTTCTATAGTGAATGAGACAGACTCACTTTCTGTCTTTATGAATACTATGCTGTCATGGGGTAGACAGAGGTAATAAAAATATACATAAATAATATAATTATTAGTTGTGACAAAAACTGGATTTGGCAGTGCAATGTCTTTGGTTTCAGTTTTGATTGATGGTGGTGAGGTCCAATATCTGAGCTTCTTGGAAGGCTGAGCTGAGGCCAAAGTCTCAGTCCTTTAGCAGTGTGTGTTCTCATCTAGCAATAAAACTGAGAAAATTTACAAGTGACAAAACAAATACCCTGGGAGGTGTTCTGTGACTAAAGAATCTAGCTTGTAAGTGGTGACCCTGGCTCAGATAACTTCTGGAAGCCCCCAGCTTAGGGGGTCTCTCAGTCTGAACTGCTAACATGGCACAAGAAAAAGTGCACATTAGAAAAGAGGCAACTTTGTGCTAAACTATTAGTAATAGTGTTTATGCCCCTGACTGTCAAGAGCAAAGAAAAGACTTTTGGTGTTTTCACAACAGTAGACTGGATTATTATTTTTAAAAATTACCTTAGGTTTTTTCACCTACTTTTATTTTTCCCAAAAGACAATGGCTTTCTCTCACCAGAGAGATTAGTATTTTAGAGCATCACACCCATACAATACTGTCATAGGTTTGATCCTGGGTCAGGGCACATACAGAAATAGATTGGTGTTTCTGACTGTCTGTCTCTCTGCCTCCTCCACCGCCTTCCTCTAAGATTAATAATTAAAATATTTTAAAAAATGTAAAAAATGCATGACCAGGCGGTGGCATAGTGGATGGAGCGTTGGGCTGGGATGCAGAGGACCCAGATTTGAGACCCTCAATGTTGACAGCTTGAGCGCAGGCTCCTGCTCCTCTAGTTTGAGCAAAAAAAAGCCCACCAAATTAAACCCAAGGTTGCTGGCTCTAGCAAGGGGTTACTTGGTCTGCTGAAGGCCCGCGGTCAAGGCACATATGAGAAAGCAATCAATGAACAACTAAGGTGTTGCAATGCGCAATTAAAAACTAATGATTGATGCTTCTCCTCTCTCTTTGTTCCTGTCTGTCTGTCCCTGTCTATCCTGCTCTCTGACTCTCTGTCTCTATAAAAAAAAATGTAAAAATGACAATGGCTTTTTTGTTGTTGTTGCAGCTTAATTTGTATGGAGGAATAAATTATTTTTTTCAAAATCTTATCGCAAGTGGAAAAAAACTGGTAAGTTTGTAAAGTACCATATTTCCCCATGTATAAAATGCCTTCATGTATAAGACGCACCTTAATTTTGGGGTCGAAAATTTGAGAAAAAGATAACAAATGTGAGTAAGCAGGAAATGCAAGTAAAAAATTTGCAAGCACTGTATAAGATGCACCCAGTTTTTAGATCCCAAATTTTTCAAAAAAAGATCAGTCTTATGCATGGGGAAATATGGTATACACCCTCCAGATGCCTCTGTGAACATTTCATTCTTTTACTTTCTTTGGATTTAATTTACTATCCTGATTCTTAGTATGGGTGGAAAAACTGTGTATTTTTCGGTTTTTCCCCCTAAAATGTATTCATATATTTTGCCATAGGTTTTTCTATATAGTTTTAACTTGAATTGTTGATTTTGAAGGGGGAGTTATGTAGGAGTAAATTTTTTAACTTAAAAAAGTAAGGGTTTTCTAGTTAGTTTCTACTACTGATTTCTAGATTAAGTGTAATGACAAGAAGAAACATGCTTTATATCATTTCAAAGGTTTAAAGGTTGTTGAAACTTGCTTGAAAAAACATACAGTATGATCTCTGGTAAATGTTTTCCAAGCGCGCTTCTGTGCTGCCACCTCATGTGCATCTTGAGAATAACAGCTAGGTAAAAGTCACCAGAAAGTTTTTTCCTCTGCTGCTATCTGGGTGCATGTAACCAGAAACTGTCAACCTATTTGTGCATCACTGAGGTGTCTTTTCCCATTTATTCACTTTGAATTTTTTTTTGCATGCTTCTGTTTCAGGCATGGCATGGGCGGAAATGATGAGAGGCGTGGAAAGGAGGCACGCGGATGGCCTGAGGTGCAGACAGCGTGGGGTAGGGCACATGAGGTGGGGCAAGGACATCAAGGGGCAGGGGACTGGTGTGGCTGTGGAGGGAGGGACCGGCTAGGGGTGGGCGCGTGGTGAAAGCTACGCGAGTTGGGGAATGAGCAGCATGGGGCAGGGCAGAATGTGAGACTGGGCGGGGCGCAAAGCAGGGCGCGGGGCGAGCATGGTGTGGGGCATGAATTGCGAGGGGCGGGAATGGTGGGAAGTGCGGCAGACATCGCAGAGCTGCACGGGGGCAGGGTGGATGGCGATGCGATGAAGAGGCAAGTGGGGCACCGCGGGACAGGGTAAACAGCGAGGGATGGGGGCGGTGCGAGGCAGGGATGGCTTAGGGCATGAACTTCAAGGGCAGGAAACTTCCCTATGGCCTGGTCAGTTCCTGGAAAGGAGATGCAGCCTCGTCTTAGAGAGGAGTTTCCTCCCTGGAGAGGGGGTATGTCCCTGGAGAGGGTCTCTGTTTTTGGATTTGGTGACCATCCAAGTAAGGGGCCCTCCCTCTGTAGAGTGGCTCTAATTCCATGGAGGGGCGACATCTTCCTGGAGATGTTTAGTGAGGAGAGGGATCTTCTTCCGCCTCCCCCCCATCTCCCTTGTCAACTTAAGCAACGTCCAGACCTGTAGAATATTTATGAGTTTATTTTAGCCAAATTCACGACAGTTGCTGGTAATCAAAGTCTCAGTGGATTAAAAAAATGATCTGGAAAATGGTGTTTTGCCCCATATTTTGTGATAGATACATGAATTTACCAGAACCCAACTGCCCTTGGGTTCTTCCACCTGGCTTCCTGACCTCACCCTTACTTACTGGACAATCGCCCCTGAGGCAGAAGAGTTCTTGGAAGCTGAAACCATAAAACTGCCAAAGGGAACATACCAGAACCTCTGACTCAGTACTTGCTCAAGACTTTTCCAAACCCTATAAAATTTGCCTCATAGTCTGTACCAGTGCCCTTATCCCTGGAGCAGTGCCCAGCGGGGTTTCTTTCATTCTTTCATTAAAGCCAGTTACCCTGGTCTTTTCAGACTCTGATAGATTCTTATATTTGGTGTCAAAACGTGGGACGGGGTAGTGTTTTCCTGGACGATCCCTCTTTGCCGTCCAAACTTTCAATCAGAGAAGCAATGGGCAGTGGCAACTCGTCCCAGGCTTACTCTCTGATTCTGTTTGGACATGTAATTGTAGGTTGATTGGCCGGCAATCTGACCATGTCCTGAACCCTTGCTGGACAAGAAGGTAAGGAGTTTTCTTCCTTCCCCTTCCCCAGTCGGCTTCTCTTTTCCACAAAAATTTGCTCTGGTCAGATGGTTTTCTTTGACATGCCTCAGTTTTTGAGGGGTTGGACTTTCACTCTCAGTAGACTGCTCAGAAAGACTAGGCACCTAGCCAAACTTCTCCACTCTCTCTCTCGGAGCTCCCTGACAGGTGGTGACGACTTCTATAAGGGAAGACTCCCACGCATGGAGATTTTCTTCTCTTGGGACAGTGACAAAAAGTGGGGATGCCTCCTCCTGCTCACCTGTCTGCACTATGGCATCTTCAGGTCATGTGTTTTGGGAAAGTGAGAGAAAAATGGTTCCAGTGTAAGAGAGGCAGTATGTGAGGCAGAAACGGGCAGAAAACACTGTGAGGTTCAGAATTAGATTGTTGATGGTAAAAAAAAAAAAAAAGTATTTTCTAGGTGACATATAGAAATATGGTTCAAAGAGATATCTGCATTTTTTAGTTTGTTTCTCTATTCTTTGTTTTCTGCCTTTCGGTTGAGGGAAATGCACTAGGCATGTTGCAGGTCTATCACAGCTTTTTCCATTAAATTTTTAATTTTTTACATTGATTTGAGAGAGAGAGAGAAACATAAAATTATTTCTTGGTCACTTCTCTTAGGTGCTGAGACCTGCGACAAAACCCAAAACCTTGGCACACAGGGAGACACTCCATGCACTGAGTCATCTGTTCAGGGCACCATAGTTTTTTTTTTTAATTATTCTCTTTCAGTAGATAAAATTATTTTAGAATTCTAATTACCATGTATGTTACAGGTTATTTAAAATTGTATTTTATAAGTGTAAGTAAAAGGACTTCCTGGTTTATCTGCTAATAAGGATTTCAAGGTCAGCGGTCATAAGAGGTGAAAACAGGTTATATAATTTCACATCTTTAAAGTTTGTTGTCGCCTGACCTGTGGTGGTGCAGTGGATAAAGCGTTGACCTGGAAATGCTGAGGTCGCCGGTTCGAAACCCTGGGCTTGCCTGGTCAAGGCACATATGGGAGTTGATGCTTCCAGCTCCTCCCCCCGTCTCTCTCCTCTCTCTCTCCCTCTCTCTCTCTCCTCTCTAAAATGAATAAATAAAATTAAAAAAAATAAATAAATAAAGTTTGTTGTCACTTGCTTTATAGTGCAATATGGTCCCTTTTAAATGTGTCCTCAGTCTGTGTCACTGCTGTTAGGTCGTGTACATTTTTGGAATAACACCTTGGTGGCAGTAAGGAGAAACAAGGGTGGGTACAGTGTATTATCTGACATTGGTTGTATTGCAGGAATTAAGGCAGGACAAAAATGCCCAGACAACTTGATGAAAGAAGTAGAATTTATTTAGCTTGTGGAGCAGCATGATCCCCAAAGAGGAAACCAAACGTGTGCTCCTCAAAATTAGATTTTGTAAATCTAATATACCTTTTACAGAATACAAATATTCATGCAAGAGTCTCGTGATCCCATTGTCTAGAGGCACATATCACTGTCATGACTCTAGAATGGGAGAGTGAATTTAGGTGGAATAAGAGGATAAGTGTTGAAATTTTTTTTTCCATTTTTCTGAAGCTGGAAACAGGGAGAGACAGTCAGACAGACTCCCGCATACGCCCGACCGGGATCCACCCAGCATGCCCACCAGGGGCGATGCTCTGCCCACCAGGGGGCGATGCTCTGCCCATCCTGGGCATTGCCATATTGCAACCAGAGCCACTCTAGCGCCTGAGGCGGAGGCCACAGAGCCATCCGCAGCGCCCGGGCCATCTTTGCTCCAATGGAGCCTCGGCTGCGGGAGGGGAAGAGAGAGACAGAGAGGAAAGCACGGCAGAGGGGTGGAGAAGCAAATGGGCGCTTCTCCTATGTGCCCTGGCTGGGAATCGAACCTGGGTCCTCCGCACGCTAGGCCGACGCTCTACCGTTGAGCCAACCAGCCAGGGCCAAGTGTTGAAATTTTTAACTAAGCTATGTAAACATGGTTTCTTAAATGCTTTTGAGAAAAGAAAAAGGGCTTTTCAGATAAGATTTATCTTCCTTGCTCTGTGTAGCAAGTGGTCCCAGGCACCTTTTCAGAGAACTATAGAAAGTAATTAATCTAGAACTGTCTGACTCAGTTACCCATGCAGGCTCCCTTCTCTTGCATTTCTCTTGTATTTTTCTTCTCAGTGAAGAGGGGGCCTGCCCCTCCTTTCTCAGTTGATGCACTTATCTGCTTATGTTAAGTAGGTTTTCTCTCTACTGTTTTTTTTTTTTTTTTTGTGGTAATCTATTGGTTCTGAAAGAGGTGTTTTCTATCTTTAAATGAGAGTTGGATGAAATCCATGGTTATGCCCTGGCCAGGAAGCTTAGTTAGTTAGAGCGTCATTCTGATACACCAAAGTTATAGGCTGAATCCTTAGTCAGGGGACATCTAACAATTAATGAATGCATGAGAACATTGGTACTGTCATATTTAAATTTAGCAGTTCTAACAGATGTGAGTGCCATAATATAGTAGTCTGAATTTGCCATTTTCTAATCATATATCAGGTAGAGCTTATTTTTACAAGGTTAGGTACTTGTTCTTGTTGAAATATGAAACATGAAAACTGAAAGTTTTTAAGTTTATCTGAGCCAAAATGACTCCAAACAATTGGAAGGAAGATCTCCAATACAGCAGACTGATCATGTAGCAATTTCTATTTTATTTATTTATTTTTAACATTTATTTTAGAGAGTGGAGATAGATAGATAGAGAGATAGATAGATAGAGAGAGAGAGAGAGAGAGAGAAGGGGGGAAAAGAAAGCATCAACTTTCATATATGCCTTGATCTGGAGAGTTTAGTCATTTTATTTATTTTATCTATGTTAGAGTGTGGAGACAGAAAAGCAATTTTTATTTTAGAGAGATGAAGAAAGGGACAGATAGTGACAAACAGGAAGGAAATGAGATAAGAAGCATTAATTCTTTGTTAGAGCATTTAAGTTGTTCATTGATTGCTTTCTCTTATGTGCCTTGAACAGGAGACTAAAGCAGAACAAGTGACTTTTTGCTCATGACAGCAACATTGAACTTCAAGACAGTGACCATATGTCATGTCTATGATTCAATGCTCAGGTATGCAAACCAGCACTCAAGCTGGTGAGCCTGTGCTCATGCCAGCAACCTTGGTGTTTTAAACCTGGGTCATTTTCATCCCATTCCAATGCTTTATGCACTGCACCACTGCTTGGTCAGGCACCATTCCCATTTTATAGGTTAAAAAACAGTCACAGAGAAGTTGAGAATCTTGCCTTAGGTCGCAAAGCTGGTAAAGGCAGAGCTGAGATTGAAACCCCCTATGGAATGATGTAGAGTCCATGAGGTGTATACCATGAGATTCTCACCTTAAAGAAACAGTGAGGAGAGAGTGTGGGAGATTAGCTGCCCAGCCTGAGCCGGGGACACAGACATGCACATATTTCTTCCTGGTTTTCACCAGAGACTACAGAGGTCAGAAAAGCCAAGGGAGGAGGGTGGTGAGCCTACTAGAATAGAAGCCTCCACTTCCCAGGAGTGAAGGAAATCACTTTCCCTGGTGAGTCTGTCTCAAATCCCTCCCCCTGAGAAGTAACCTATGTAAATTGACTTCAGATTTCTATGTTTTTTAGGGGTTGAGTTTCTGTGCTTGACAGTGTGAGTTCTCTATGGCCCTCTGGGAACTCTTTGCTTTCAGTGATGGGGATTGAAAGAATGAGGTATTTGGGCATCATAGTTTTATGAAGATAAGATTTATTAGAACAGGAGGAGAGAGACCAGGAGAATATGGGTGTTGACATTCCCAAATTACTAGAGAAACTATTTGTCCAGCTCATCTTTTGTCATGAAATTGAAGTTGTTTAACTAGTTAATTCTGTACTAATTACAATCTAATGAGGGTAAGGGTTCAGTAAACTTCCTATGAAGTCCCCTCAGAGCTGGTGTATGACCTGTGTAAGAGCTATGAATGTGGAGACACAATTTATTGCTAATGATTCACTCACTCTCCTTGCAAACAAAGGGCTACTCCCTTGAGTGTGTCCTCTGTTGTCTGAGGAGAGTTGACTTCTGTAAAACCCTCTCTCTCACTCCCTGCAAACATAGGGCTTCTCCCCTGAGTGTGTTCTCTGGTGCATGATGAGATGTGATTTTTGTGTAAAGCCTCATTCACACTCCCTGCAAACATAGGGCTTCTCCCCTGAGTGTATTCTCTGTTGCCTTAGGAGAGCTGACTTCTTTAAAAATCCTCACTCACACTCACTGCAAACATAGGGCTTCTCCCCTGAGTGTGTTCTCTGGTGTGTAATGAGATCTGACTTTTGTGTAAAGCGTCACTCACTCTTCCTTCAAACATAGGGCTTCTCCCCTGAGTGTATCCTCTGGTGTCTGAAGAGACTTGACTTCTGTGAAAATCCTTGCTTACTCTCCCTGCAAACATAGGGCTTCTCCCCTGAGTGTGTCCTCTGGTGTATTAGGAGAACTAACTTTAGTGTAAATCCTCGTTTACACTCCCTGCAAACATAGGGTTTCTCCCCTGAGTGTATTTTCTGGTGCCTTAGGAGAGTTGACCTCTTTGAAAATCCTTGCCCACACTCCCTGCAAACATAGGGCTTCTCCCCTGAGTGGGTTCTCTGGTGTGCGATGAGATCCAACTTTTCATTAAAGTGTCGCTCACACTCCCTGCAAACATAGGGCTTCTCCCCTGAGTGTATACTCTGATGTCTGAAGAGACTTGACTCCTGTGAATAGCATCACTCACACTCCTTGCAAACATAGGGCTTCTCCTCTGAGTGTGTTCTCTGGTTTTTGAGGAAATGTGATCCATTATCAAAGCCTTGCAAACATTCTCCATACTTGATAGCTTCATTTGTCGACATTACTACTCTCATAGACAGTTTTTCTGTGTCCACTGAATTCCCATTCTGTCCTCTGCTCAGTGCTTTCTATATCATTCTCTCTTGCTCACTAGAGCTTTCCATGTATCCTTTGGGAGGTTTGGAAAAGGCCCTTGAAATCCTCCTTGGACTGTTTCTTTAAATCAAATGTTTGTACTTCTCTTTGACCTTTTGACCTTCAGCTTTGCCATCCTCATTGTGTGTATCAGTATGTTGCTGCTGCTGACTTTCACCCTCTGTGTAGGGAACCTTTGATTAGAGGTGTTTTCTTATAGATGTTCCTGGGAGAATATCAGAGAGGTAATTGCATCCCACATGTTGACTGAGAAATTTCTGACTAGAGAAGGCCAGAGAGAAGGAAGAACATGGGAGTATCTCTGTCTGTGATTCTGCTGAAAGAGAAAATTTTGGTAAGGACAGATGTTTATAAGGCTGCCTGGGTCATATGTTTTGTTTAGACCTGTCCCACTAGTCATTATTATAAAGTTAACAATATAATCTCTGTCTCCCACAAAGTGTTTTTTTACAGTCTCTTTTCTCTTTTCATGTTTATGTACTATATCTTTTTTAGAAATTCAGAAAGCCTATATCAAGGGTCCTTTCTATGCATTGCCAGATGAGGGACTGTCAAGTAGCATCAGGAGTTGTTTCACCCCTTGTATGGGTGGACCAATGTTGACATTCCTATATACATGTAGCTTTTACCAAAGTTCTTTATAGAGACCACTGACCCCAACTAGAAATTGCTTCCATCATTGTTTCCAACAGATGATAAACTGACAATATGTTTTTCCTCAAGCTTCACATCAAATATTCATACTTGATTTTATTCAGTATCAGCCCATTTTATATACAATGGAAAGTTTTTTTTCAAAATATTTTTCTAGCCCTGGCTGGTTGGCTCAGCGGTAGAGCGTCGGCCTAGCGTGTGGAGGACCCGGGTTCAATTCCCAGCCAGGGCACACAGGAGAAGCACCCATTTGCTTCTCCACCCCTCCGCTGCACCTTCCTCTCTGTCTCTGTCTTTCCCTTCCACAGCCAAGGCTCCATTGGAGCAAAGATGGCCTGGGCAGTGGGGATGGCTCTGTGGCCTCTGCCTCAGGTGCTAGAGTGGCTCTGGTCACAACATGGCAACACCCAGGATAGGCAGAGCATTGCCCCCTGATGGGCAGAGCATTGCCCCCTGATGGGCAGAGCATCGCCCCTGGTGGGCGTGCTGGGTGGATCCCGGTCAGGCACATGCGGGAGTCTGTCTGACTATCTCTCCCTGTTTCCGGCTTCAGAAAAATGCAAAAAAAAAAAATTTCCTAGCCACACTTTTTAAAAATTGATTGCTTTTTGAGGACAAAAAGAAGAGGATGAAGAAGAAGAATAAGAAGAAGAGGAGAAGAAAAAAAAGACAAAAAAAGAGAAAGAGAGGCATTTATTTATTGTTCTACCGTAGACATGCAGTCATTGGTCATTTCTTGTATGTGCCCTGACCTGGGCTCAACCTTGGTCTTACAGGTTGGAGCTCTAACCAACTGAGCTAACCAGCCAGGTCCCCCAATCATACTTCTTACATGCCTGACTTCAATCCCTCTCCAGCTAATTCATAATCCTTTCTCACTTGGAGATAAAGTAATCTCTGAGAGGATTCAAACTGAACTGTATTCTCCTGAAAATTAACAAAGCAAAACTTAAAAAATAAGGCACCCTATAGCCAAGAACAGCAGAATCATCCCACCTCACTCAGGAAGGTTTCCAGTATCTCAGCTCAGATCACAGCACTGCATTCCAGGCTTCTGGGCATCTATTCGACCTCTGCTGTTACCCTATATGCTAGACAGAGGTGGCCCTCAGAAAACAGGCCCATGCTAGTTTTCCCAGTGGATAGAGTGTTTACCCAGCATGTGGACATCCCAGGTTCAAAATCTAGTCAGGGAAAAAATGAAAAGTGACTATCTGCTTCTCTTCCCCTTCATCTTCCCCTTCTCTCCCCCCCCCCAGCCAGTTGCTTGATTGGTTCGATCACCAGCTTGATAGTTTAGTTGGTTCAATTGTTGAACTCAAGTGCTGCGGATAACTCAGCTACTCTGAGCATGGACCTCAGACTTGGGTTGCTGGGTGGATCCTGGTTGGGGCACATTAAGGAATCTATCTTTCTTCCTCTTACTTAAAAAAATTAAAAATTTTAAATGTTTTCTATCATCATAGAAAATTAAGGTAAGTGCGGTGTTAAAGGGCTATCATGTTCCTTGCTTATTGGTTAATGACAGTTTTTTATTTCACTTGGTGCCTGGGGAATGGCAGGAGCAGTGAACAAACACTATCAAAAGGGCTTAGAAAATGTTTGGCTTGTCAAGAATAATTTGTCCTAGAGACCTGAAGATCGCAGCAAAGTAGGCAAATGCAAAGACTCCCAGCTCACACCACCAAACTGGATTACAAATTAATTTAAGATCAGTGTGAAAAACCAAATCTGGACTACAAGAACAGCTCTAAAAACTAAGGAGCAAAGAACAAGTTACACTGTGCCTGGTAGGGAGTACCAAGGAATGGTGAGTCTCCCCTGCTTAAGGGAACAAAGGGATTGTGAGGCTGAGAGCACAGAAGGGTTCTCATTCCAAGGAAAAGTGTAGTAAATATAGCTCACAGCCACTTTCCTGGGACCTGGGAATGAGGTGTGTTGAAAAGGCTGGCTTATCTTCCAAAAGGAAAGGGGGGAGAGTGACAGACAGTGACTGGCAGAGGAATGCATGGGAGGAACTGAGAAGCTGACTCATCCAATGCTGGAGTAGGCCATAGCTGGGGGAGGGGTTTATCCTTCCACATAAAACAAAACGAGTGGTTCTGCGTCACCCACCTCAAGATATCTCTCCAGCTCCAATCAACGCAAGAAGAGAAAGCTGAAAACAAGAATTGGGGAGGAGGAGCAGTAACTGAGATCTCTATAGAGATCTGAGATACACCTCCCCTACTGAACCTGAGAAAACACCCTGACCCCAGAGAGAGTAACTGGCAGATCAGGCCTTCAGAGTCTCAGGTTACATCTACCACATTCCTGGATACAGTTTCAAATAAGCCCCCTGCTGAAATCAGTAAACAAGACTACCACTGAGATAACTCAGAAGAAAACAAACAAATCAAGACTTCAAAATGACTCGACTAGAAAAGCCAAACCTGACAGTGGATTACAAACGACTGCTGATAACAACCCAAGAAGACCTAGGAATAACACAAATAAAAGTCAGAGGCAGACAACACCAAACCTAGACTCAAACAGCCCTACAAACAACGCACCCAAACACACAGACATAATGAGAAGACAGAAAAGTGTAATCCAAATAAAACCACAACGGAAATCTCCAGAAAAGAAACAGTGTGATATGGAAATTAGCAAACTGTTGGATACAGAGTTTAGAATAATGATTGTTAGGAGGCTAGGAATCTTAGAACAACAATGGATGTTGTTCTAAGGTCATTACAAAATCCTAAGGAAAGAGATAGCAAGTATAAAAAAAGACAATGAAATATTTTTTAAAAATCAGTCAGAGGTGACTAATACAATATCAGAAATAAAGACCACAATAAAGGGAATTAAATCAGAATGGATGAAGCTGAAGATCGAATGAGCAAGTTAGAAAACATGATAAATAAAGGCATAAAAGCAGAGCAGAAAAAGAGACTCAAGAAGTCTGAGGTAACTCTAAGAGAGCTCTGTGATAACATGAAGAGAAATAACATCCGCATTATAGGGGTTCATAAAGAAGAAGAGAAAGAACAAGGGATAGAAACTGTATTCAACAAAGTCATAGCTGAAAATTTCCCTAAATTGACGCAAGGAAAAATTTCACAAGTTCAAGAACCACAGAGAACTCCATTGAAGAGAAACCCCAAAAGACCTACACCAAGAGACATCATTATTAAAATACCAAAGCTAAGAGATAAAGAGAAAATATTAAAAGCTGCCAGAGAAAAAAAAGACTATAATCTACAAGGGAGCCCCCATAAGAATGACATCCAACTTCTCAACAGAAATATTTGAGGCCAGAAGGGAATGGCAAGAAATATTCAAAATAATGCAGAACAAGAGACTACAACCACTACTTTATCCAACAAGACTATCATTTAAAATTGAAGAAGAAATAAAAAGCTTCCCAGACCAAAAAAGAAAACAAACAAACAAAAAAAAGAAACCTCAAGCAATTTATTACAACCAAACCAGTGCTGCAGGAAATGTTAAGGGGTCTGTTGTAAACAAATCAAAGTGGTAAAAGAATATAGCAAAAGAGGAATACAGCTTTAAAGAATAAAATGGCAATAAACAACTACATGGCAATAATAACCTTAAATGTAGAAGGATTAAATGATTCAATCAAAAGACATAGGATAGCTGCATGGATAAAAAACAGGACCCATACATATGCTGTCTTCAGAGACACACCTTAAAACAAAAGATGCACATAGACTGAAGGAAAAAAGATAAAAAAATTATTTTATGCAAATGGAAATGAAAAAAAATTGGGGTAGCAATACTAATATCAAGCAAAATGGACTTTAAAACAAAGACTATAGTAAGAGATGAAGAAAGTCACTACATAATGATAAAGGGAGCAATCCAACAGGAAGATATAACCATAATAAATATCTATGCATCTAATATAGGAGCACCTAACTATATAAAGCAGACTTTGATGGATATAAAGGGCGATATCAACAGCAATGCTATAATAATAAGAGATTTCAATAACCCAATAACATCACTAGATAGATCCTCAAGAAAAAAAAATAACAAAGAATCAGCAGACTTAAAGGACACACTAGATCAACTTGATTTAACAGATATCTTTAGACCCTTTCACCCTAAGGCAGCAGAATATACATTCTTTTCAAGTGCTCATAGTACATTCTCTAAGACAGACCACATGTTAGGACACAAAAGCAGTCTCAACAAATTTAAAAAGATTGAAATTACATCAAGCATTTTCTCTGATCCAATGGCATGAAACTAGAAATCAACCACAACAGAAAAACTGAAATATACTCAAACACATGGAAACTAAATAGCATGTTATTAAGTAATGAATGGGTTAACAATAAAATTAAAGAAGAAATAAAAAAATCCCTAGAAACAAATGATAATGAGCAAACAACAACTCAAAATTTATGGGACACAGCAAAAGCAGTCCTGAGAGGGAAGTTCACAGCACTACAGGCATTCCTTAAGAAGCTTGCAAAAGCTCAAATAAAAAACCTTACCCTTCATGTAAAAGAACTAGAAAAAGAACAGCAAGTAAGGCTCAGAGGTAGTAAAAGAAAGAAAATAATAAAGATCACAGCAGAAGTAAATGACAAAGAAGCTACAGAAACAATATAGAGGATCAATGAAACCAAGAGCTGGTTCTTTGAAAGGATAAACAAGATCAATGAACCTTTAACAATACTCACCAAGAAAGGAAGAGAGAAAACTCAAATAAATAAAATTAGAAATGAGAGTGGAGAAATAACAACTGACACAACAGAAATACAAAATATTGTAAGGAAACACTATGAAGAACTGTATGTCAAAATATTAAACCACCTAGGTAAAATAGACAAATTCCTTGAAACATATAATCTTCTAAAAATCATTCTGGAAGAATTAGAAAACCTAAAAACACTGATTACAATGAAAGAGATCAAACAGCTTCGAAAAAACAAAACGCCTGGGCCCGATGGCTTCACTGGTGCTCTTTTACCAAATATTCCAAGAAAAGTTAACTCCTATCCTTCTCAAGCTATTTCAAAAAATTCAGGAGAAAGAAACACTTCTAAGTTTCTTTTATGAGGCAAGCATAATTCTGATTCCAAAACCAGGCAAAAACAAAACAAAGAAAGAAAATTATAGGCCAATAAACCTAATGAATTCAGATGCTAAAATCCTCAACAAAATATTAGCAAACCAGATCCAGCAATACTGAAAAAAATCATACATCATGATCAAGTGGGATTTATTCTGGGGAGACAAGGATGGTACAACATTCTTAAATCAATTAATGTAATTCACCACATTAAAAAAAGGAAGGAAAAAAGCCACATGATAATTTCAATCAATGCAGAAAAAGCATTTGATAAAATCCAGCAACCATTTATGATCAAAACTCTTAGCAAAGTGGGAATACAGGGAACATACCTCAATATGATAAAGGTCATTTCTGACAAACCCACAGCCAACATTATAATTAATGAATAAAAATTAAAAGCAATTCCCCTAAAATCAGGAACAAGGCAGGGGTGCCCCCTTTCACCACTCTTATTCAACATAGTACTGGATGTCCTAGCTACAGCAATCAGACAAGAAGAAGAAATAAAAGGCATCCAAATTGGAAAAGGAGAAGTAACACTCTTATTATTGGCAGATGATATGATACTGTATATACAAAACCGTAAAGTCTCAGTCAAAAAATGACTGGACCTAATAAATGAATTCTACAAGATGGCAGGATATAAAATTAATGCACAGAAATCAGAGGTATTTTTATACATGAACAATAAACTGTCACAAAGAGAAATTAAGGAAACAATCTCCTTCACTATCATAACCAAAAAACTAAAGGACCTAGGAGTAAATTTAACCAAGGTGGTTAAAGTCTTGTACTCAGAAAATTATAAAACATTGATAAAAGAAATCAAGAAAGACACAAACAAGTGGAAGCATATACTGTGCTCATGGTTAGGAAGAATAAACATATTAAAATGTCTATATTACCCAAAGCAATTTATAAATTCAATGCAATACCAATTAAAATACCAATGACATACTTCAAAGATATAGAACACATATTCCAAAAATTTATATGAGATCAAAAAAGAACACGAATAACCTCAGCAATCTTGAAAAAGAATAAAGTGGGAGGTATCACAGTTTCTGACATCAAGTTATACTACAAGGCCATTGCACCCAAAACAGCTTGATACTGGCATAAGAACAGCCATATAGATCAATGGAAGAGAACAGAGAACTCAAAAATACACCCACATTTTTATGGACAATTGATATTTGACAAAGGAGGAAAGAGCATGCCAGGGTCCAGCCCCGGGGGGGAATCCAGGGGTCCCAAAGGAAGAGATGGCATCGGCGAAAATTGAGTGAGAGAGCCGATTCTTTTCATTCTCTTTATTCTCTGGTTAGCATTTACTGCCAGGCATCTCTGCCAAATGCTAGTATAGCTCCCTTTTTATACACACACACTGAGTTACAATTACATGGTATTAATCATTGCTTCTGTTTCACTATGTTTACATGTTTCCGGATAGCAGTTAATTTATCTCTATAAATTACAAACCAGGTAGCAAATCATTCAAAGTACAAAATAACTTGAATAGTGATAAAAAACATCGGTAAAAGTTTTTAAGGTATTAGTACTAATAGTTAACTAACTTTACTGTTGTTGTGAGTCAAGGGGCAGAGAGAGATTAGCAGACAAAATCATTAAGGACTAACAATGGACCACCGCTTGCTCATGGAAATGGCTTTGAGTTTATGCAGTGTCCTACTTTTTCTCACAAGATTCTAAAAGGCTTGCCTATAAAGAAATTGACATAACATTAAGAGTAGCTTTCACCCAAAGATATACAGAGTGCACTTGCATGATAGCCTAGTAGCAACATAATTTCAGAAGACATTAACTGTTATTAATTTTATGGATTCCCCTTCATTCCTCTCATTATCAAAAAATCTTGGAAAGTACATAAATCTCATGAGAACACCTCATTGAGAAAGCCTAGCAATTGCCTTTAGTCAAAAGACAATTCTTTTAGTAAAACATTCTTTTCTTGCCAACTGCGCTCTCATCCTAGGCCACACAATGGGCCATTCTACTATACCTTACCTAAGATACTATTGTCTAGTCAAATATTACTTATTTACTATATTCACACACTAGTTAAGTTCTAACTCTATTCTTCTCAGAGTGTACCACTATCTGCAGATCAAATAAGCAAGAAAATAGGAATGCTTCTCTACTCTATCACATGAAAAGGCTAGGGAGGAAAAATGTTGAATTAAGTGAAGGCCAAAAGGCACTCTGTGCACTGCCACTGCCTCCTACCTATTCACAAGTCACAATCTATTCTTTCTAACATAATTAAGAGGGAATTCTCCTACAGACTTAACCCTTTACGAGGGATATCATAGCCAGCCTCTTATGTCTATGAGCCCAGCTCAAGGGGCCCACAGGCTTTTCTGTGGAACTCACACCCTCTGTCTCATTTCCAAAGAAATTACTACGAATCTACAGGGAAAGCACAGTACTATTATCCCTGTGCCATAAATAATAGCACACAGCCAGAAAAGGGGGGATATAAGGCCAGATTAATTCAAAAAGTCAAAGAGGGAAGTATCGTTGTGTCTCTCCTTTGGGTGACTTCGTCAACCCGCAGCCATTGGTCTTCTCTGCTGTGACTTTGTCAATCAGCAGTTTTTGATCTTCTTCTGCTGTGACCTTGTCAGCCAGCAGTTGTGAGTCTTCTCCTGCTGTTACCTTGTCAGCCAGCAGTTGTGGGTCTTCTTCTGCTGTGACCTTGTCAGCCAGCAGTTGTTGATCGGCTCCCGACAAGAGCATACAGTGGAGTAAAGACATTCTCTTTAACAAATGGTATTGGGAAAACTGGAGAGCTACCTGTAAAAAAATGAAACTTACACCATTCACAAAAATAAACTCAAAATGTATAAAGGACTTAAATGTAAATTGTGAAACCATAAGTATGCTAGAAGAAAACTTAGGCAGTATGCTCACCAACATCTATCATAGCAATATCTTTGCTGATTTATCTACACAGGCAAATAAAATAAAAGGATAAACAAATGAGGCTATATCAAACTAAAATGCTTCTGCACAGCTAAAGACAATATGAACAGAATAAAAAGACAAACCACACAATGGGAGAACATATTCGACAATACATCTAATAAGGGATTAATAACCAAAATTTAAAAAGAACTTGTAAAACTCAACACCAGAAAGACAAACATTATCCAATCAAAAAATGGGCACAAGAAATAAATACACACTTTTCCAAAGAGGACATACAGATGGCCAATAAACAAATAAAAGAAATGTTCAACATCACTAATCATTAGGGAAATGCAAATTAAAACCACAGTGAGATACCACTTCACACCAGTCAGAATGGCACTCATTAACAAAACAACACACCATAGGTGCTGGCAAAGATATGGAGAAAGGGGCACCCTCCTGCACTGCTGGTGGGAATGCAGACTGGTGCAGTCACTGTGGAAAAAAACAGTATGGTGATTCCTCAAAAAATTAGAAATGGAACTGCCCTTTGAACCAGCCACCCCACTTATAAAAATATATCCCAAGGACACCATATCACCGACTAAAAAGAAATGCACCCCCACGTTTATGGCAGCATTGTTCAGAATATCAAAGATCTGGAAACAGCCCAAGTGTCCATCAGGTTATGAGTGGATTAAAAAGAAGTGCTACATATATACAATGGAATACTATGGGGTTATGAAAAAGAAGGAAATATTACCTTTTACAACAATATGGAGGGACCTGGAAACTATTTTGTTGAATGAAATAAGCCAGGCAGATAAAAATATCATATGACCTCACTCATTTGAGGAATCCAAAGAATAATGAAAACCGAGGAACAGAATTGAGACATGGGAGAGATCAAAGGGACCAGAGGAAAAGAGGACAGAGGGAAAGGGGATGATAGGATGGGATAAACCTGAAGGAAAGAGGGGAGGGTGCTGTAGGGAGGGCGGAGGGAGATGTTGAGGGGAATGGGGGGAGGGGAGATGCATTAGGGGTCACCCTAGAATCTATGTAAACACAATTAATTAAATTAAAATAAAAAGAAGAAAAAAAATTTAAAAAACTAAAAAATATAAAAATTTCTCCTAAGTATCAAAGGCATATAAAATGAACCCTTAATTTCTGAACCATCTGATTCAAAATTTTACTGACTTTAGAGTATACCATGAACATTTCTAAGGTGAGTTCTCTTTTTTCTTTCCATTTTGAAGAATGGTTGTGCCCACCTCTTGCTGCTGAGAGCTCTCTCTTCTCCTTGCTTCCACACTTGATGCCCAGCTTCTGGCCATACTCGTCACCATCCATACCAGACTAGCAGCTCACAGTCTGTCTTGATGACCTGACAGGTTCGATAGAAATTCTGCCTGCGATACTGAAAGGCCACCAGGTTCTGCTCTTCATCATCCCAGGCAAAGTTCACATACCTAAGATTGAGGCAGGTGAAAGAAAAGAAACCCACAGATAATGAGTTTCTACTACCTCTCAGATCTTTGTCCACCTGTGAACCTGATACTCAGGCTCTGATGTCACCCACTCCCACAGTGCTCCTGGAGAACATTCTGTCCAATGTCTGAGCCTGTCACAATATCTTACTACTTCCTATCTCCAGGTCCTGCTTACGGTGCTCATCCTGCCTAATACCATTTTCCAAAGGCAATTTTAGATGTAACCTCCATGCTGATTGGCCATAAAACCCAGTGAACTCTAACTTCTCTAAACTAACTCAGGTCCTGTTTATATCACAGAACTTGATACTTGATGTAGGACTCTGTGTCTAGATTAGTTCACATCATTCAATACTCAGCCTAAGTTCATCTTTTTTGAAAGGCCTTTCTCCATTCTTCTCACATTTTATTTAGGTAGCATTTGATGCCTCACCCAGGTTCCCAAAAACACTTGGAGGTCCTGCTGCACCACCAAAGTGAGAAATGGGGAGGCAGAGAGACAAACTCCTGCATGCACCCAAACAGGTTCCACCTGGAATGTTCACCAGGGGAGATACTCAGCCCATCTCAGCATTGTGCAGCTGCAACTGAAGCCATTCTAGCACCTGAGGCAGAGGCCATTGAGCCATTCTCAGTGCTCAGCCCAACATTGCTCCAATATAGCCTTGGCTGCGGGAAGGGAAGAGAGAGGTAGAGATGAAGGAGAGGAGGAAGGGTAGAGAAGCAGATGAGCACTTCTGTGTGCCCTGGCTGGGAATCAAACCCTGGACTTCCATGATTGGGCTGATGCTCTACCGCTGAGCCAACTGATCAGAACTTGGAGGTCTCTTTCTCATAGCAAAATCATTCAGAGCAATAATAGCTTATTCACATTCTGTAGCCTCTGGTAAAAGAGCCCCTAAGAAAGTAGCAAATGATTGTTGCTCTGCAGATTTCAGAACTCAGTTCTAGCTAGAAGTAAGGCTGAGATAATTTGCTGCCCTCACAGGTTTAGGCTCATTTTGGTTTAGGTATCCTGGCACTGTGCACTTCTCAAAAAATAGGAAAATTATAGTTAAACATTTTTAAAATCAATTGTTTTACTCTGTCTGCAATTCATCCTCTATGAGAAGATGGGTTATATAATCTGTTTTAATAATGAATACCTTACTCTAAACTGGAATATAGTAAAGATTTGCTTAAATAATGTTCATTAGATCAATTAAAGTGTAATCCAGGATCTCAAAATTTTTTTCCAGTGCCTAAATTTTGTCTAGCATTGAGATTTATATTTTGAGGACATATGTTATATCTTTATCTCTTTTTTTTTATCTAAATACCTCTTGCTTTGAAAGAGAAAGAGAAGAAAAAAGAGAAACAGAGGATTGAGGGAGACCACTGAGGGAGGCATGATGAGAAGGAAAGATGTATGGGCCTGAGAGGGATGAGTGTTCTCCATGACTCCCTGAAACTTCTTGGCCTTACCTCATCCAGTTGGCCCAGGATTCATCCTTTGCATTCACATACTCATGGCAGTTTCTCCCTTTGGTGATCTGCATTTCAGGAAAAAAATATAAATGCTTTTTTTGGATGTGGAGGTAATTTCTCTACTGTCAAGAAAGCTCTTTCAGCTTGCATGCATTGCCACTCGTGACCACATGGTACTTTCTTTACTCATTACATCTGAGTTGACCTGTCCACTTAGGGCTGGGAGAAGGCATTCCTTTTTGTCTGTACCACATTTCTCCCACTTAACCTGTGATCCTCAACAGGAGCTCCATGGTCTGCAAAGTCCAGTCAGTACCCAGGGCTAAACATATTGTCTCCATCCATGTCCTAGTATGTAGAAAGACAGGTCCCACCAAGCTATGGGAGGGATGTGGGAAGTCACAAGACAGGAAGAGGTAAATACTTCTCACCTGCCAGGAGTATCCATTGTTGCCTGCCTCTTCATCTTCTGTGATCTGGCCCTTATAAGGGCCAAAGTGCAGACCCACTGGCAGAGCAGATGCCTCATTCCACATGCCAAGCCCAACTTCAGGAATGCCCAATGGTCTGATTCTCAACCCAGGGGGCATAGTGAGGGCTGTGTGGTTTGGATGCCCCTTATCTACTGCACTGTCTTTTACAAATATAGGGGGGCCCATGCACATCACAACTGTCAATGAAGAAGTTCTGACACTTCTCATAATCTGCCGGTGAGAGCAACAGGGATTAGGGAAGGTATAGTGCATGTTGCTGGACA
Source organism: Saccopteryx leptura (assembly GCF_036850995.1). NCBI lineage: Eukaryota > Metazoa > Chordata > Mammalia > Chiroptera > Emballonuridae > Saccopteryx > Saccopteryx leptura. The sequence goes on from NW_027095745.1 coordinate 42,243, forward strand.
TATAGAGCTTCAGAGAGAGCCCAGGAACCCACATCATTGAACCCAATTCTGTAGTGCAGGTCCATAAGAGAATGGAATTCTCTAACAGCCAAATGACCAGATAAAATTATTATATGAAGGCATAACATGCTTCTTTGTGAGAGTAACTTACAGAGGTGGTCATCATCCTGGGGCTCGCTGACTTTCTGGTACACATGGCCTTTTCTTTGTCATAGGCTATACATCTTTACTTCAGTCTCCTTTCTCCTGAGTTCTAAGTTGGAGAAGAGTGAGTTTGGTGGAGTCTGGAGTGTTAGTCCCTACTTTGTCAGAAAACACACAGACTCCTCCCATCAAATTATCACCTCTCCTTCTATGTGCTCTGGTATTTCCCTTTGTCAACTATTGGCTCAGAAAGCCTCTGTAATAGTAAGCCTTTACACTGATGGTCAATTCTATTTTTGTTTGTAGATCTTCCTATTATGAAGTTTAATTCTCAAATTTTAGTTATTCATAAAATATTTATTAAGGGCACAGTATATGTAAGGTATTGAGGAAGGGCCTGGTATACCACACCAACAGCATATGGTTGCTACTATGAGAGATGTATTTATTGGACAACATGTATGTGTCAGTTCTTTTACATTGAATTTAAGCCCTAGCCAGTGGCTCAGTGGATAGAGCGTTGGCCTGGTGTATGTCTCGGGTTTGATTCTAGTCAGTGTACATAGGAGAAATAACCATCTCCTTCTCCACCCTTCCTTCTCCCCCTTTTCTCCCTCTTTCCTGCAGCCAGTGGCTCAATTGGTTCGAGCATTATCCCTGGGTACTGAGGATGGCTTGGTTTGCCGGAGCACATCACCCTGAGGTGCTAAAAGACAGCTCAGTACTCGAGAATTGGGGTTGCTGGTTAGATCTTGGTAAGAGTGCATATGGGAGTCAGCCTCACTATCTCCCCTTGTCTTACCTAAAAAATAAATACATACATACACAAAGAAATAAATTGAATTGAATACTGTCAAAGAATATATGCACATATCTTCACCTTATACATACATTAGCATTCAAGAGCTCAGAGAATTTGTAAGATTTGCCCAAAGTTCCAGTGCTAAATTCACTCAGTTTAGTAGAGCTTAAATCCAGGCCTATCCAAAGTCCACCCCACATACCTAGGTCATACTTATTAGCCTTTCTAGAGGACTCAGAGGAACTGAAATCTACAAATGATTTTCTCTTACCCAATTTTTAACTAGAGTGTTTTCCAGACACATTAAAGAGATGGTTGACACAGGGCCTGTTACAAGGGTCCCTGGCTCACAACCCCAGCTGCTTAATCACCACGTTTAATCCTTTCCCATGTGCAATGTGGCCGGCACTGCCAAGGCAACCCTGTCCTGGAGCACTGCTCATTGGCCAGACCTTCCTCCTCCTCTTGTGATGACAAGTGCTCTGAATGAGTTATTTCTTATGTGCTAATTTTATACTTCTATACCATTCCTGCTCATTAACACATCTATAAATATGTGTAATTATTTACACATGGAAGCAGTGTAGCAAATCGCCCCTTACTGCACAATGCACTGTTTGCATCACACTTGTTTGCTAAATGCCAGCTCTGTCCCTTATTAGCTGTTGAGACACTGGGACCTGACCATTGTCAGTTTCAAAAGGGCAGCGCCATGCCTGTGGCCCCTCACCTTGTTGCCTCCTAGTCCATTCTTCATGCGAGTCCTCAGTGTCCACTGCCAGGGTTTTGGTGGCCTGCAAGCAGTGAATCATAAAAGCAGTTAGAGGGGCTCTGAGGCCTGGGGAGAAACAAAATCCTGCTCCCCAAGGCGAATCGCTTGAAGGAGCAGCCCCCACTCAGGTGGACCTGCCTCCCGCAGTTCCCACATCCTGGTTTCCGAGCCCCATCACCTGTGTGCAGCAGCGAGTCCTGGTTCCTCACCCCGTTGGGGCAGCATGCCTTCTTTCAGTCACGCAAGGTGGCTACCCCTTCCAGGAGAAGTAGGCGCAGATGTCCCTGAAGGCTTCAGGGTCCTAGGGGGAGACATGAACACCTGACTTTGCGCAGCAACTGGCAGAAACCGCCACTCACCCTGCTTGGTCTGTTAAACCTAATCCGGAGAGACTCAAAACATTGAAGACATGAACAAAATCCATTGATTCCACACAAAAGCTTTATAGTCTAGCTTAGACAAGCAGCGGCAACTTTGAAAGAAATCTGAGGCAGAGCGCTGGCCCTTTGTTTTACCAGGTTTTTATAGTTTTGCAAGCGGGAAGTACAGAAGCAAAAATTGCAATTAGGTGCCCTGTGCCACTATTGGTTATAGTCATATGCCCTTTAACATGATAGGTGCATGTTCAATTTCCAAGCCATACATCATTTTGGAGAAGACAAAATTTATAAGTCGGCTTGCACTGTGGTGGCGCAGTAGAAAAAGTGTTGACCTGAAATGCTGAGGTCGTTGGTTCGAAACCCTGGGCTTGCCTGGTCAAGGCACATATGGAAGTTGATACTTGCAGCTCCTCCCCCTTTCTCTCTCTGTCTCTCTCTCCTCTCTAAAAATGAATAAATAAAATAAAAATTAAAAAAATTAAATTTATAAGTTAACACAATGATAGAAAGATGTCTTTTACATATTAAAAACATTACTATATTTTCTAATGTTTATCTGCCATCTCTTTGTACAGAGTCACACATCTTAACTACATGCATTCACTTGGGAGAGGTAGTTTTCCTGGGGTCAAATGCCCATAAATGGCTCATTACTGTAAGAAAAGGTTTATTTTGGCTTTTCTCTTCCTGCACCTGGCTAGCCATTCACCCATTTCCCCACAGGTGTGGTGGAATGTCAGGGAATCTATGTTTTCCTTTCCTTTGCATTTACAATACAATGCCAATGGCCATCCTGGTTTTATGCCAATCACACAGTACAGAGATTATTCACAAAATTTCTCTGCACACCTTAACCCAAATTAATAAAATGTTCTTTAAGTCTATTAAACTATAAATATTGAATCTGTAGCTTTTGGTACTTTACAACATCTGCGGGTGAGGTGGCACAGTGGCTCCTTGTAGGGACCCTGAAGGTTGCAAGAGAGGTTGCATAAGGAACAAGGAACTTAGAGCTGACCAAGCCCCCAAATCCTGTTTATCTAGTTTTGTAACAGTTTTAACAGTTTTAAAACTTTTCCACTGCCTGCCCTATGTTACTATGCCATGTGACTTCTCCCCCCCCCCCCCCCCCCCGCCAATAAGCTAATAGTCAAGTCTGCTTTTGGAAACTGCTTGCTTGCTCAGCCTATATAAGACCTAGTTTGTAAGCGTTTGGGCGCGGCTCTCATCTGCGACTTTTTAAGAGTATAGTGTCCCTGAGACACCCGAGAGTCTGCCCCTGCGCAGGTTAAAAGCTTGGCCAATAAATTTTCCATCTAAATTCCTGAAAGTCTCCGACATCTGTTTTGTACCCCGGTGGATGCTACACTCCTCAGGCTTCTCCCAGCCCACTGCCCATCTCCCCCTCAGCGCCCCCCCACCCCACACAAAATCCCGTCTGTGTCTGTGCTCCTGCCACCCCGCAGGCCCAGCCCCGACATGCCTGAGTGGGAGACGGCGATGAGGCTGACTGCTTGGCTGAAGGGCACACATTCACGTGTGTGTGTGCTTGCGCTGGGGTGTCCCAAGAGGGAACAGGTGGGGCCACCTTCAGGGAAGCAAGGGCCGGCCAGGCCAGGACTCCATCCAAGTCAGTGACCTCCTTGCTCAAGTCAGCCACTTGGGCTTTAAGCCAACGACCTTGGGGCTCAACCGGAGGCCATTGGGTCATGTCTATGATCTCGCGCTCAAGCTGGTGAGTGCTCAAGCTGGTGAGTTCGTGCTCAAGCCTGATGAGCTCATTACATTTTCTTGTTGTTCAAGTGCTCTCTTGAGTTCCTCTATTCTACTCTCAAGTTTATCAAACATCATTATGACTGTTTGCTTTGAATTCTTTATCTGTCCAATTACCCATCTCCATTTAATTAGGACATTTCTCCTGAGTTTTTTTCTTTTTCCTTCATTGGGGGTATATATTCTTCTGTCTCCCCATTTTGTTTGACTTTCTAGTTTTGTTCCTTTGAGTAGAATGAAATAGTCATCTCTCCCAGTCTTGAAAATGTTCTTTGTTACATTGTGTGTTGAATACTTACAGCCTGCCTGTTGTGGTTGGGGGAGGTGCATGCAGTGCCTGTCCTGTCACCTGACGTGAAGGAGTGGGTTCTGAATGGGCCGCCTGGGGTGTGTGAGCCTCCTTGCACATTTAATCTGGGCAGGGTTCCTGGTGTAAAAGGGGCTGCATCGTGTGTGCTTTGCGTGTTTTGTTTTAATTATCTGTTGTCAGAGCACGGTTTGCGCTGGGTTACCTGATTGCTTTCTTGTATCTCACCCCCCATTAGATTCACCCTTTGTCCTGGTGGGGTAGCCTGGGTGCACACAAAGACTTAATTTGTTCATTCTTCACCTTCTCGGGGCTTGGCAGCCCTGTGCACATGCACAGCATTGCCCCCCTCACTCCACACTAGGCCACAAGGTTTTGCTAGCTTTGTGCTTTTTTTGGGTAGAGCAGCCCAACCAGTGTGAGCAACAGCGGCCCCCAATTTTTGCACTTTCTCTGATCAGGCAGTCCAGTGTGCAGACCATAGCCCATTTGCTGGCTCCCCATTTTCCAGGGAGGGTAATACCAGTAGTAACCCACTATTTCTGCACTTTCTCTGGATCATATAGTCCTGCAGTTGATACCAGAGTGTTTTGCTAGCTTTGCACTCTCTCTAGGTGGGGCAGCCTCATATGCACATGCAGCTCAGTTGGCAAAGTGTCACCCTGCTGTACCTACCTGCTGGGTTGATATTCAGAAAGAAAAGCTGTCTTTATACAAGCTATGCTGCCCTCATGATTCTGTTGTATTTAGCTCCAGGAGAGGTGGCTGGGGATGTACTGTAGTGCCCTGCGGGTGGCCATAGAGCATGAATGGAGCTACTGTCTTCTCTCCACATGTCTGGGAGATGTGAACAGTGGTGCTCTCTGGTCTCTTTGGTCCTTGAGTTGATTCTTCACATCTTGCAGAGCTCTCATGGTTCCTCAGCCTTCTCTATGCATTCTCTCTCTCTCTTTCTCTCTATCTTGTGCAGAAGCTATTTAATTGTTTCTCAGTTGTCTTTCTGGAAGAATTGTTCTAAGTAAGGGGGTACATTGGATCGTGTTGGGCAGATAAAATGTATTATGCTCACTTTGTAAAAGATAACGTTGCCCACATGGAGTCCATTGCCCAGGTGATATTAATGTGTTTTGGGGGCAGGTAGGATCGTTGTAGCCTGGGGCTTGGTTTTAGAATTAAGCCTTTCCCACCCTTTTTTGATGTGGAGTGGTACAATCCAATCATGCCTCAGAGGAGTGACTTTGTATTAGAGACTTCCCTATTTTGTATATTGGATTAGAGGTTGTGAAGCTACAATATAAAATTGGGATGGAGCGGGAGCTTGCGCTCTTGGTTCCTGAAATGATTAGCATGAGAGAGCAGAGAACAGTGGAAAGAGGCCATGTGGCCAGAAGAAGCAGCCAAGATGGCGGAGTGCTGAGTGAGATGCCAGTTTGTGTAGAGTTTGTATCTGGGATAAGGAAGGAGATGGGGAACTGAGAATAAGGCTGGTGAGCTAGAAACCTATGATTCTAGGAAACTCGGATAAGTCAGTGGCTTTGTGAGCACTGAAAGTGAGTGGGTTTTGGAGCCCAGTGTGTGTTTTTACTTGCCCGCCAGATGCAAGCTAGAATTAAACATTATGGCCCACCAGTTTGTGGCTCCGTTGTTTCTTTACCGACTGTCCGAATTCAATGCGAACCTGCATGTGAAAGGCCACGATGGTGGCTCCTGGCTTTACAGATGGGTTTTGGGAAGGATGCAAGTTCAGCATCCACATGTGCCACCATCTTGGACCCACTGGAGAGTTCTTAAATAAAGTCTGATATTGGCTGCAGCAAAAGGCTTCTGCTCTGATATGCTCTTATTCCTCATAGTGAAATGTCTATACAATTATTGAGACATTAGTTTTCCCTCTGACTTCAATTCTTGTTGGATCCAGGAGGATTAGTTTATTTTCACCTTGTTTAGCTTTTTTCTCCTGTGAAGATGGGCATAACTTCCAACTTCTTACTTGTAAAACCAGAAACAGGAAGTCTTGTGTTAATTGCTTTTTATTTCTTGACTTCCTGTTCCCTATTTGTAAAATAAAGGGATCAGATTACTCCGTGGTGCCTAAAGTCTCCAATAGCTCCAGCATTCTGTTCATTCCATAACCACTGACTTGCATGAAGAACAGTGCCAATTTGTGACATTTGGTACCGTTCTACAGGTAGACCTGCAGGTGGACAGAGAGGCACATTATTTTCAAGTTGTCCCTTGATTATGTTTATCAAATCCAGGAAGTTCAGGAGTCCAAGAAATTCAACATTGTGGAGCCTGTAATTTACATTTATTCTTTAATGCTGTAAAAATATTTTCTGAATGCTTGGTAAATGCTGAGAACTTTTATCATAAACTTAGTATCTCAAAGAATATGAATGTGTATAATTGTGATGAATCTCTCTCTTTTCTCCACCATTTTTTCTCTCTAGCTATGATTTGTTTTTCTCTTTATTTCTTCCTCTCTTCCTCTTTCCCTCCCTGGATTTCTCTATCACCCTTCTTTTCATCTTATTTTCTGTCTCTCCTTCCTGCCATGCTCATAAAGCCTTTGGAAGTGCCCATGATATACCAGGCACTGTGCTAGGAACTCATATCCGCACTCAATCACTTCCTGTTCTACAATTTTTATTTCTATCTTTTTAACTTTTTTAATTAAAATCTTTTTAATTTATTATAAAATATGATGTTCTTTGATTTGACAAATATATTTTACCAACTTTTTTATTATAAAAAGTATACTCTTATTGCAAAAATGCTAAAAAATGACAAGAAAAACAAAACAACAAATTTCACATAGAGATATTTACTGTTAATATTATGACATTTTCTTCCCATATTCTCTGTGTACCTATTATATTTCTTTATCTATATGTACCCAGGTAGATTGGGTGGGTGTACATCTGTGTGCATAGATGTGCATTGCACATGAGCATATCTCTCTGTGTCCATGTGTGTCTGTTATTTGTATATATCTGTATATGTATACCAATGAGTATTTATTCACTCTTCCAATAAACACTTTCTGTATTTCTATTATGTGCCAGACACTGTGCTTGACATTGGTTGCCCATAGTGAATGAGACAGACTCACTTTCTGTCTTTATGAATACTATGCTGTCATGAGGTAAACAGAGGGAATGAAAAATATACATAAATAAAATAATTATAAATTGTGACAAGCACTGGATTTGGCAGTGCAATTCCTTTGGTCCCAGTTTTGATTGATCATGGCAAGGCCCAATATCTCAACTTCTTTGAAGACAGAGCTGAGACCTACATCTTGGTCCTTCAGCAATGCATGTTCTCAGCTATAAAACTGAGAAAATTTACAAGTGAAGAAACAAATACCCTGGGAGGTGTTTTGTGACCAAAATAACCTAGCTTGTAAGTGGTGACCAAGGCTCAGATAAATTCTGGATGCCCAGAGCTTAGCAGGTCTCACAGTCTGGACTGCGGCCATGGCACAAGAAAAAGTGCATGTTAGGAAAGGGGTCACTTTGTGCTAAACAATTAGAAATAGTGTTTACATCCCTGATTCTCAAGAGCAAAGAAAAGACTTCTAGTGTTGTTACTACAGCAGATAGATTATTATTTTATTTTTTTAATTAACTCAGGTTTTCTCTAGTACTTTTTTCCCAAAAGACAATGGCTTGCTATTACCAGAGATCTCAGTAGGTTAGAGCAGTGGTAGTCAACATTTTTATACCTACCGCCCACTTTTGTATCATTGTTAGTAGTAAAATTTTCTAACTGCCCACCGGTTCCACAGTAATGGTGATTTATAAAGTAGAAAAGTAACTTTACATTATAAAATTTATAAAGCAGAGTTTCAGCAAGTTAAAGCATATAATAACAATTACTTACCAAGTACTTTATGTCAGATTTTTGCTGTTTGGCAAAATAAATATTTATTAAAAAACTTACTATAGTTAAATCTATATATTTATACTTTGCATACATAGAAATTACATTAGTTAATTGAATTATTAGTGAGACTCTTGAGGCTGATGCTGGGAAATAAATAAATAATAAATAATAAATAATAAGTATTGAATATCCAGTTCAATTTTTGTGAGGAACAAACAAAGGTCTCTCCTTTTGAAAATTTAGGCGGTTTCTTTCGTCATAATATGATTAACAGCACTAAATCCTGATTTCACAAGATATGAGGTAGGGAAAGGTATCAATAAACTGAATACTATTTTCCACATATTTTGATATAAGACTGGCATTTTTTTATTTTGCCATGGGTTTTCATATCTACCACTGTCGAATTTATGTTTACTTTCTTCATCATATCTAGTTTCTAATAGTTCTTCTTGGCAAGTTGTATCAGCCTCTTCAATATGCAGTAAAAGGATTTTTTATCCACTCACATACCTTCAATTTCAAAATATCTTTAAATTGTTTTTCCATATCCAATTTAAGTTTGTGGAGGTGGTTACTCAATCTGTCAATATCATCTAGAGTTACATCATCTTTATAGATGATAATTGAGGAAAGTGATAAAATTCTCTCTTCAATAGGTTATGATGAAGTAGTTCAAGTTTGTCAATAAATAATAGCACAATATTTTTTGCAACCTATAAGAGTTTTATTAGCTCCTTGAAGCTGCAAATTGACATCGTTAAATCTCTTCAAAATATCTGCCAAGTAAAAGGCATCAGTTTTTACTGTTTTTAACTGTTGACACATATTGGTCTCATTATTACTTTCAAAAAAATTGTATGACACTATTATATAATCCTACAAATCTAGCCAAAGATGTACCCTTTGACAGCCAATGAACATCTGTGTACAAAAGTAAGTTAATAAAATATTCATTATTGTCCTGGCAAAGCTGCTGAAACATTCTATCATTCCTTGCTTTGGATTTGATGAATTTAATGATGAATGGAGACTTGTACTTAGATTTTTTTTACAAGATGCTGTCTGTGTACCACACAATGAATATATAAAACATTTGGCACTTTCTGCTTCAAATAAGCAACAAATTCATGATAGCGACCTACCGTTGATGGTGCTCCATGAGTAGCATATGCAACAATATTATTCAAAGGAATATTCTTTTTTGTAAAGTATGTTCTCACAGTATTAAAAAGAGATAATCCTTTTGTATCTGTGATATTTATTGAGAATAGCATTTCTTCTTATATTGTTTTTATCAAAATAGCATACATATGCCATCAATAAAGCATCATTATATGCAATGGTAGATTCATCCAATTGCATGGAAAATAAAGAGGTTTGGAGCATACTTATGTTCGATTTCAACATTAACTGCCATTTTATCAATTAATTGCTTGTACTATTATTGCTTAGGGGCAACTTTTTAAAATTTGAGGTATATTCTGTTGCATTACTGTTGAGATAATTTTTTTATAGAAGGTATTATTACAGTTTCTCTAATTTTATAGCTTTTACCATTTTTGCAATTATTTGTGAAATGAGATAAGTGGCAATTAATCCATCTTCATTCATTGTATGTTGTTTCTTCAATGATGCAACAATAGTTGAACAATTTTGAAATTTTTTATATATTTCCAGAAAATACTATGCACTGTGCTTGTCCTTGTCATTTGGATGCTTTGTAAAAGATGTTCTCACAATCGACTTGAATTCATTGCCTCATTAGATAATGTTTTATGGCACAATAAAGACATTGAATGTTGTTTATTTGCCAGAGATTTTATGAAAAGCATCTTCTGATTCTCTGGCAAATAGCTGCATGCATATTTTTTTTGAGACATGGGCTTATAATATTTCACAATATTTTGTTTGAAACTGTGCTTGCTCTCAGAAATCTAACTACGTACTGACTTTAGTTTTGATTATGTAACAATTTAGCTTCACTTACAAAATGTGAGCAAAACTTATGCGCTTGAAGTCTGTTGTGTGGTCGCAATGTTACAAGTGTCATGGGGTTGAGTGAGAGTTTGTTGAGATGAGACTACGTTAGTGAGTATTCGTGGTTGTGCATTTTATAAAATTTAATGTAGTGAGTGTTGGCCAATGGCATCACTTCTTTGTGATTGGAGTGAAGTAGCAAGACATCAGCTAGTTTTGGCAGTCCAAGGGTTTTTTTTTAGAATGTCACCCTATTACCCTAAAATCTGGGAATTGAGATGAAAATATGAGTTAATTGGTGTCTCCATTGTCTGGAAGTTTCTGTCATAGAGAAAAGTGTTGAACCATGAAGTTCTTTGTCTCTGCTATGGGGTAATGAAATGACAAACTGCTAGTTTTGCGGCAACTATAGTGGTCATAAACTGTCCGGGTGGTGGGTGCGAACCCAGGATTAGGTACCTGGCCACTTGTGGATGCGGGCCAGGTGGTTGTGAAAGAGGTAGATGCAGTCCCAATACAAACGCCCTGTAACAGAGTCTAAGCACTGATCTTGACTGGTCAATACTTAGTCAATTAGTATGTATTTGTGGTGCCATTTGGTTGCTCTGTGACCACCCACTATGAAAGATGGAATGCCTACTAGAGGGCAGTAGGAGCCAGGTTGACTACCACTGGGTTTGAGCATCACACCCATACACTAATGTCATACGTTTGATCCTGGGTCATGGCACATACAGAAAGAGATTGGTGTTTCTGACTATCTGTCTGTCTCACCTCCTTCCTCCCTCTAATATTAATAATTAAAATAAAAAAAATAAAAAATGACAATGGATTTTTTTTGGTTGATGTTGTAGCTTAAATTGGATAGATCAGGGGTTGGGAACCTATGGCTCATCAGCCAGATGTGGATCTTTTGATGGCTGCATTTGGCTCGCAGACAAATCTTTAATTAAAAAAATTAACATTAAAATATAAAACATTCTCATGTATTACAATCCATTCATTTTCTACCACTCATGTTCATGGTTGTGTGTGGCTGAAGCCAATCACAGCTGTCCTCCGGGACAACACCAAATATTTATTGGATAATGCATAACATACACAGGTCAGTGTGTGGCTCTCATGGAATTACATTTTATTTTATTTTTTTTATTTTATTGATTTTTTAGAGAGGAGAGAGAGGGGGGAGAGAGAGAGACAGGGGGAAGGTGCTGGAGCATCAACTCTCATATGTGCCTTGACAAGGAAAGCCCAGGGTTTTGAACCAGCAACCTAAGCATTTCCAGGTCGACGCCTTATCCACTGCGCCACCACAGGTCAGGCCCTGGAATTACATTTTAAAATATGTGGCATTCATGTCTCTTTTAGCCAAAAAGGTTCCCAACCCCTGCCTTAAGCTATAAGGACCATGCCTGCTTAGAGCCTGTGCCCCACACCCAATGCAAACTATAAGCTGCAAACATATACATCATATTTACAATTATTTGACCCACAACAACAAACTTTAAAGATTTAAAATTACATAACCTATGTTTCCTACTCTCATAACAGTCAACCTTGAAATCAGTATTAACAGATAAAACAGGAAGTCCTTTTACTTAGTTATTAAATACCATTTTAAATAACCTGAAACATATGTTGCAATTGGAATTCTAAAATTTTTTTGAACTTAAAGATAATAATAAAATAAAATAACAAGTAAACCTATGGTGTCCTGACCAGATGTCTCAGTGCATGGAGTGTTTTTTCAGTGTGCAAGGTTCTGGGTTTCAACCCAGGTCTCAACATTTAAGAGAAGCAAACAAAAAGTTCACAACTAAATGGAACAACTAAGTGGAGAAATAAGCTAATACTTCTCTGTTGGGCAGATAAAATATATTATGCTCAGTTTGTTAAAGATGGTGCTGCCCACGTGGAAGCCGTTGCCCAGGTGATATTAATGTGCATTGGGAGAGGGCTGTGGGCAGGCAGGATTTTCGTAGCCTGGGGCTTGGTTTTAGGACTAAGCCTTCCCCACCCTTTTTGATGTGGGGTGGTACAATCCCATCATGACTGAGATAGGTGACTTTATATTAGAAACTTTCCTATTTTGTATATTGGATTAAAAGTTATGAATCTACACAGTGAAATGGGGGCAGAACAGGAGCTAGCTTTCTGAGTTACTGAGATTAGCACTGGAAAGCAGAGAGAGCAGAGCAGAGAGCAGAGCAGAGAGCAGAGAGAGGCCACGTGGAGGAGGCCAGGAGAAGCAGCCAAGATGGCAAAGTGTTGAGTAAGAAGCCAGTTTGTACAGAGTTTGTGCAAGGAGAAGGAAGGAGATGGGAAACTTTGGTGAATAAGGCTGGTAAGCTAAAAACCTTTGATTCTAGCAAACTCGAATAAGTCTGTAGCTTTGTGAGCACTGAATGTGTTTGGGTTTTGGAGCCCAGTGTGTGTTTTTACTTGCCCACTGGGTGCAAGCTAGGATTAAAGATGATGGGCCACCAGTTTTTGGCTCCATTGTTTCTTTACCGACTGTCCAAATCCAATGTGAACCTGCATGGGCCAAGCTGCTGTGATAGTGGCCCTGACTACTGGCTTTACATTCTCTCTCTCTCTCTCTCTCTTTCTCAAGTCAATGTAAAAACATTAAAATCCAATTAGAAATGGTGTGATATATCTGCAACATGCCTAGTACATTTCTCTAAACAAAAATGCAGAAAAAGGGACAGAAAGATAAAGAAAAAGACCCAGATCTTTCTACAGATCATGTTTCAATTTTCCACAACTAGAAAGGACCACTTTTTTTAAAACCATAATCTATCTCAACTCTGAAACTCAGAGTGCTTTCCACCCACTTTTGATTCCCATGGTGTGTCTCCTAGAATGAAACCATTTCTCCCTTGCTTCCCTAAAACACCTGACCAGCAGCGCCTTGGGGTAACTTCCCAAACCTGAGGCTAGAGGGTTGATGAGGCCAATGGACTTTTCAGGACACAATGGATTCCTTTAATGTGCCATTAACCCTATGAATACTGGAGCCTTCTATCAGATTAGACTAAAGGAACCCTGAGGCTTCTCCCTGGAGTTTCATAAAATACAGTGTGAAACTCTCTTCCTTCTCTTTCCCCATCAATATCTACTTTCTTGCCAACATGAACACAACAAGCATGACTGGACATGCACCAGAAGCCAGAAAATTTATAACTCATCAGGATCAAGGGGTAGAATATTACAGTAATATAATGTTATAGTAATTAAATATATAAAAACTATAGAAACTCTATTAAAATGTCAGGGTATAATATTAAAAATTACTAAGGTAAGTGAATAAGCTACACCCTCTGGGTGGGAGCTAATCTAGTGTATAGGGATATGATAGGTAAGACCATGTCGTTTGCACAGGGTGCAGTTTGTATGTGTGAAATTATATATAGATAAGAAGAGCTCTATGGGTCAAATAAGTTTGCAAATATGATATATATATTTGCTTGCTTATAGTTTGTATTGGATGTGGGGAACAGGCTGTAAGCAGGCAGTGTTCTTATATCCTAAGGCTTAGTTTGAAGCCTAAACTTTTCCTCACACCTTTGACTGTTGCATGATAGGGGGTGGTGCACTCTTATGAGGAATCCCATTTATGCCTCAGATAAGTGGCTTTGTATCAGAGACTTTCTTGTTTGTATATTGCATTACAGGTTTTGATCTCTACACTATAAGATGGGGCAGAGGGGCCAATGCTAAAGGAGAGCAGAGAAAGGCCACGTGGAGGAGAGTAGAAGCAGCCAAGATGGTGGTAGTACTTTACAACATTTTTATTTCTATATATTTAATTACTATTGTAAAGTAGCATACCCCAGATGCTGAAAAGTACTGTACCTTACTTCTGTGGGTTTATGTAGAGACAACAAGTCCAGATGAGTTTTGAAGGGTTTTATTTAAGGAGATTTATTTAATATTCTAGCCACATATGCTAACACAGGACATTTGCAGTCCCAAATCGTGTGCAGCAAATACATCTCAGAAGCTGGTTATATACTTGTGTGTCACTCATGGGCTGAGGAGAGCATAACATCATGGCATAAGCTTACAACATTTGTTTAGGGGACACACAGAAACATTAAGACTTTCAAGGCAACAAAATCAAATATATTTATAATCTTTCAGGGTTCATCTTTTCTCCTTTGCCTAGAGGTATTTTACCCTCAATATTACAGAAAGGGGGAGGGACTATAGTCAGTGCAAGGTGGTATGTAAATTCTTTCTCCCATTGAAAAAGAAGTTTCTCAATTAACCTTTATTTTAGTTTTAATACTAAATAACCCATTGTCCTTGCAAGCCAGAAACTTCTACATTTTTCTCCCTCCCCTCTCTAAAGGAAGGATGGGACAGGAAATTCTGATGTTTCCTCCTAGAATATCAATATTAATTTTGCAGCTTTTTGATACCTTACTACATTATAACCTTATATTACTACAACAACACTCAACTACCTCAGTAACATGAACTTATATGCTAGTATTCAGAAGTGTCTCTGACACAAATCCAGATGAGACAGACCTACCTAGCCTTTAGCTGGACTTCCAGACCACAGACTGAAGAATGAACATCACATGGATCACACAAGCCACTTGGAAATCCCTTGGCCTGCCTGCAAGATATAAAGACTCTGGGACACCATAGGACAGTGAATCCTGTTGTGAACCACAAGATGCACTGAAGCATCCTTGCTTGCTCATGACTCACGACGTGGTCTTTAGTTCTGCTTCAATACTGTAACTTATCATCAATCATCCTAGTCTCTTACTCTCCTGCTTCCACTACATACAGGTGTTTTTTTTTTTAATTTTGCACATTTGCCAGTCGACCTAAATGGAGCTCTACATTGCTTGCAAAATTATTCCTGTTTCTAGAACACCTTCCATCTACACCCTTCATTTATAATGCTCAGGATTCTCATCATATTTTTTATTAATCAACTTAAACAATTTTACGTACATTGCCTTCCCAAAGATATCTATACATAAACATAACGTCACACATGAAAATATCGACCACACTTTTATTAACACTATTGCCTTAGTTTCACTTCACCTATTAAAATACAAAATATAGTGAAGGTAAATGTTAAGCCAGTAGCTTCATTCAACATCACAGCCACCTGGCTCATGCAGGTTCGCACTTGATTCGGACAGACAGTAATGAAACAATGAAGCCAAGAACTGGTGGGCCATTTGCTTTAATCCTAGCTTGCACCTGGTGGGCACAAAATACACACAATGGGAAAACATTTCCCTTTCCATTCAGGGCTCCCCAAACCACTGACTTATATGAGTTTCCTAAAATCAAAGGTTTTCAGCTCACCAGCCTTATTCACCTCTGTTTTTCATCTCCTTCTCTTTGCACAAACTCTGTACAACAGAGCTAAGAACTGATGGGCCATCACCTTTAATCCTAGCTTGCACCTGGCAGGCAAGTAAAAACATACACTGTGGGCTCCAAAACCCACTCACATGCAGTGCTCACAAAGCTACTGACTTACCCGAGTTTCCTAGAATCAAAGGTTTCTAGCTCACCAACCTTATTCATCTCTGTTCCCCATCTCCTTCCTTCTTCCAGCACAAACTCTCCACAAACTGGCTTCTTACTCAATACTATGCCATCTTGGCTGCTTCTCTTGGCCTACTCCATGTGGCCTCCTTCTGCGCTCTGCTCTGCTCTCTCCTCTAATGATAATCTCAGGAACCAAGAGAGCAAGCTGTCGTTCTGCCCCCATTTTATAGTGTAGATTCAAAACCTTTAATCCAATATACAAAATAGGGAAGTCTCTAATACAAAGTCACTTCTCTGAGGCATGATTGGATTGTACCACCCCACATCAAAAAGGGTAGGAAAGGCTTAATCCCAAAACCAAGCCCCAGGCTACAAGGATTCTGCCTGCCCACAACCCACAGAGACACACATTAATATCACCTGGGTGACAGCTTTCACGTGGGCAGCACCATCTTTAACAAAGTGAGCATAATATATTTTATCTGCCCAACAATACCTGTGTGCCACACATGGGCTGAGGAGAGAATGGCATCATGGCATAAGCATACAACTTTGTTTAGGGGACACACAGAAACATTAAAACTTTCAAGGCAACACAATCAAATATATTTACAATTTTTCAGGGTTCATCTTTCCTCCTTTGCCTAGAGGTATTTTACCCTCAATATTACAGAAAGGGGGAGGGACTATAGTCAATGCAAGGTGGTATGTAAATTCTTTCTCCCATTGAAAAAGAAGTTTCTCAGTTAACCTTTATTTTAGTTTTAAAACTAAATGATCCACTGTCCTTTTTTTTTTTTTTTTTTTTTTTCATTTTTCTGAAGCTGGAAACAGGGAGAGACAGTCAGACAGACTCCCGCATGTGCCCGACCAGGATCCACCCGGCACGCCCACCAGGGGCGGTGCTCTGCCCATCCTGGGCGTCGCCATATTGCGACCAGAGCCACTCTAGCGCCTGAGGCAGAGGCCACAGAGCCATGCCCAGCGCCCGGGCCATCTTTGCTCCAATGGAGCCTTGGCTGCGGGAGGGGAAGAGAGAGACAGAGAGGAAAGCGCGGCGGAGGGGTGGAGAAGCAAATGGGCGCTTCTCCTATGTGCCCTGGCCGGGAATCGAACCCGGGTCCTCCGCACGCTAGGCCGACGCTCTACCGCTGAGCCAACCGGCCAGGGCGATCCACTGTCCTTTCAAGCCAGAAACTTCTATATTTTTCTCCCTCCCCTCCCTAAAGGAAGGCTGGAACAGAAAATTCTGATGTTTCCTCCTAGAATATCAATATTAATTTTTCAGCTTTTTGGTACCTTACTACACTATAACCTTATATTACTACAACAACACTCAACTACCTCAGTGACATGAACTTATATGCTAGTATTCAGAAGTGTCTCTGACACAAATCAGGATGAGACAGACCTATCCGGGCCTTTAGCTGGACTTCCAGACCACAGACTGAAGAATGAACATCACATAGATCACACAAGCCACTTGGAACTCCCTTGGCCTGCCTGCAAGATATAAAGACTCTGGGACACCATAGGACACTGAATTTTGTTGTGAACCACAAGGTGCACTTGTTGGGTGGATAAAATGTATTATGCTCACTTTGTAAAAGATGGCACTGCCCACGTGGAGGCCATTGCCCAGGTGATATTAATGTGCATCTCTGTGAGCTGTGGTCAAGCAGGATTCTTGTAGTCTGGGGCTTGGTTTTATGACTAAGCCTTTCCCACCCTTTTTGATATGGGGTGGTACAATTTCATCATGCCTCAGATAAGTGACTTTGTATTAGAGACTTCCTTATTTTGTATATTGGATTAAAGGTTTTTGTTTCTACACTATAAAATGGAGGCAGAATGGGAGCTTGCTCTCCACCCTTCATTTATAATGCTAAGGATTATCATCATATTTCTTATTCATCAACTTAAACAATTTTACATACATTGCCTTCCCAAAGATATCTATACATAAAAGTAATGTCACACATAAAAACATCGATCACAGTTTTATTAACACTATTGCCTTAGTTTCACTTCACCTATTAAAATACAATATATAGTGAAGGTATATGTAAAGCCAGTAGCTTTGGCCTACATCACAGCCACCTGGCTCATGCAGGTTTGCACTTGATTTGGACAGACAGTAATGAAACAATGAAGCCAAGCACTGGTGGTCCATTAGATTTAATCCTAGCTTGCACATGGTAGGCAAAAAATACACACAATGGGAAAATACTTCCCTTTCCATTCAGGGCTCCCCAAACCACTGACTTACCTGAGTTTCCTAGAATCAAAGGTTTTCAGCTCACCAGCCTTATTCACCTTTGTTATTCATCTCCTTCTCTCTGTACAAACTCTGTACAAACTGCCTTCTCTTTCAGCACTCTGCCTTATTGGCTGCTTCTCCTCTCCTCCACATGTCCTTACTCTGCTCTCTGCTCTCTAATGCTAATCTTAGAAACCTAAAAAGCAAGCTCTCAGTCTGCCCCATTGTATAGTGTAGAAATCCACACCTTTAATCCAATATACAAATAAAGAAGTCTCTGATACAAAGTCACTTATCTGAGGCATAATGGGATTCCTCAAAAGGGTGGGAAAGGGTTAGTTTTAAAACTTAGCCTTCAGCTATAACAACCCTGCCTGCTAACAGCCTGTACTTTACACCCAATGTAAACTATAAGTGAGCAAACCTATATAACTGTTGGAATCCATGGGAGTCTGAAAAGACCAGTGTAGTAGGCTTTATTGAACGGAAGAAAAGAACACTGTTGGGCACTTCTCCAGGGAGAAGGGCACAAGTACAGACTAGGGGGCAATTTTTTTTAGTGTTTGGGAGAGCCTGAGGAGGTACTGAGCTAAAAGTTCTGGTATGTCCCCTCCTGCAGATTTCCAGTTTCGTCTTTCTGGAACACTCCTCCTTAGGGTGCTTGACCAGCTTCTTGGAACTCTTATGCCTCAGGGACAATTATCCAGTAAATAAGGTTGAGGTCTGACAGTCAGGAAGAACAGCCAAAGGACATTTGGTACTTCTGATAAATTCATATATCTATCAGTATCATATTTACAAACTTATTTGACCGACAGTATAAAAAAGCAATGAATAGAAAAAACCACAACTACATTGAATAATTTCCTTATGCCATATGGCTATTAAAATGAACTGCTGGGTAACTCCTTATCAATAAACATAAATAGCCCAATTATTAGCACAAAGTAATGGATTCAAATTCAGACAAATAATATATAAGAAAAAGGTTTCTCTTTAATGAAAGAAAAAATTATGATATTGTTGTAAGGTACCAAAAAGCAGCAAAATTAATATTGATATTTGTAAAGCCAGCAGCCATGGCCAGGGCCTCTATCAAAGCAGCCGCCTGGCCCATGCAGGTTTGCATTGGATTCGGACAGTTGGTAAAGAAAAAACGGAGCCAAGAACTGGTGGGCCATAGTTTTAATCCTAGCTTGCACCTAGCAGGCACGTAAAAACATACACTGGGCTCCAAAACCCAATCACATTCAGTGCTCACAAAGCTACTGATTTATCCGAGTTTCCTAGAATCAAAGGTTTCTAGCTCACCAGCCTTATTCTCCTCAGTTCCCCATCTCCTTCCTTATCCCAGATACAAACTCTGTACAAAACTGGCATCTCACTCAGCACCCCACCATCTTGGCTGCTTCTCCTGGCCTACTCCATGTGGCCTCCTTCTGCTCTCTGCTCTGCTCTCTCCTCTAATGATAATCTCAGGAACCAAGAGCGTAAGCTCCTGTTCTGCCCCCATTTTATAGTGTAGATTCATAACCTTTAATCCAATATACAAAATAGGGAAGTCTCTACTACAAAGTCACTTCTCTGAGGCATTATTGAATTGTACCGCCCCACATCAAAAAGGGTAGGAAAGGCTTAATCCCAAAACCAAGCCCCAGGCTACAAGGATTCTGCCTGCCTTTAGCCCAGCCCAACACGCATTAATATCACCTAGACGACGGCCTCCTCGTGGGCAGCGGGCAGCGTAATCTTTAACAAAGTGAGCATAATACATTTTATCTTCCCAACAAGTAGGTTCAGTAGTCCAGGAATATCTAAATTCACATGCAATTTGTAACAAACTCAAATAATACACCACAGCTAAAAGATAAAACAGAAACACACATAACTATAAAGGTAATTGAACAAACCCATCTCAATCGGGAATGGAGCACAGCTTTCAAAACTGATGCATGCAACTAAAAAATGTGTAAAAACATTTTTTAAAATAACCTAAGTGGCAAATAACATTCCATAAACATAACTACTTCAATGTGAGGCCAGTATCCAAGGCCACCATCACAGCCACCTGGCCCATGCAGGTTCGCATTGGATTCAGACAGTCGGTAAAGAAACAACGAAGCCAAGAACTGGTGGGCCATAGTCTTTAATCCTAGCTTGCACCCGGCGGGCAAGTAAAAACACACACTGGGCTCCAAAACCCAATCACATTCAGTGCTCACAAAGCTACTGATTTATCCGAGTTCCCTAGAATCAAAGGTTTCTAGCTCACCAGACTTATTCTCCTCAGTTCCCCATCTCCTTCCTTATTCCAGATACAAACACTACACAAACTGGCATCTCACTCAGCACTCCGCCATCTTGGCTGCTTCTCCTGGCCACATGGCCTCTTTCTTTTCTCTGCTCTACTCCCACTGCTCTCTCATGCGAGTCATCCCAGGAAACAGAAGCCCAAGCTCCCGCTCCATCACATTTTATAGTGTAGAAATCCAAACCCTTAATCCAATATACAAAATAGGGAAGTCTCTACTTCAAAGTCACTTCTCTGAGGCATGATTGGATTGTACCACCCCATATCAAAAAGGGTAGGAAAGGCTTAATCCCAAAACCAAGCCCCAGGCTACAAGGATTCTGCCTGCCTTTAGCCCACCCCAACACACATTAATATCACCTGGGTGACGGCCTCCTCGTGGGCAGCATAATCTTTAACAAAGTGAGCATAATACATTTTATCTGCCCAACAATATTCTAAAGGTCAGGCTTTCCTGTCCTTTCTTTGGAAAATGGAGGAAAAAATAAAGATGTCTACTGACTTATAAGGATGACAAGGGTCATTTGTTTTTAAGTTCTCTAAAAGCATTAAGGTTATCTGAAGAACTCCCTTTCGCTTTCAATAAGAGGCAAAATTAACATACCACCTGTTGGGCAGAAAAAATGTATTATGCTCACTTTGTTAAAGATGAGGCCTCCCACATGGAGGCCGTCACCCAGGTGATATTAATGTGTGTTGGGGGCAGGCGGTGGGTAGGCAGAATCCTTGTAGCCTGGGGCTTGGTTTTGCGATTATCCTTTCCTACCCTTTTTGATGTGGGGTGGTACAATCCAATCATGTCTCAGAGAAGTGACTTTGTATTAGGGACTTCCCTACTTTGTATATTGGATTAGAGGTTGTGAAGCTATAGTATAACATGGGGATGGAGCGGGAGCTTGACCTCCTGGTTCCTGGGATGACTAGCATGAGAGAGCAGAGGGAGCAGAGCAAAGAGCAGAAAGAAGCCATGTGGCCAGGAGAAGCAGCCAAGATGGCGGAGTGCTGAGTGAGATGCCAGTTTGTGTAGTGTTTGTATCTGGGATAAGGAAGGAGATGGGGAACTGAGGAGAATAAGTCTGGTGAGCTAGAAACCTTTGATTCTAGGGGACTCGGATAAATCAGTAGCTTTGTGAGCACTGAATGTGATTGGGTTTTGGAGCCCAGTGTGTGTTTTTACTTGCCCGCCGGGTGCAAGCTAGGATTAAAGATGAAAGCCCATCAGTTCTTGGCTCCGTTGTTTCTTTACCGACTTTCCGAATCCAATGCGAACCTGCATGGGCCGGGCTGCTGTGATAGTGGCCCTGTGCTGGGGTCCAGACCCGGGGGGGATCCAGGGGTCCCACAGGAGGAGACGGCATTGGCGAAATTCGAGTGAGAGAGCCAAATTCTTTTCTTTCTCTTTATTCTCTTGTTAGCATTTACTGAGAGGCATCTCTGCCAAATGCTAGTACAGCTGCTTTTACATACACACACACCAAGTTACAATTACATGGTATTAACCATTGCTTCTGTTTCACTATGTTTACATGTTTCCAGATAACAGTTAATTTATATCTATAAACTACAAATCAGGTGGCAAATCATTCAAAGTACAATTAAAAAATAACTTGAATAGCGATATCAACATTGGTAAAAGCTTTTAAAGGATTACTACTAACTAATAACTCAACTTTACTGTTGTTGTGAGTCAAGGGGCAGAGAGAGATTAACAGATGAAATCATTAAGGACTAGCAAAGAACCACTGCTTGCTCAGGCAAATGGTCTTGAGTTCATGCAGTGTCCTAATTTTTCTCAAAGGCTTGCTTATTAAGAAATTGTCATAACGTCAAGAGTAACTTTTGCTTAAAGATATATAGAGTGCACCTGCAAGATAGCTTAGTAGCAACATAATATCAGAAGACATTAATTGCTATTGCTTCTATGGACTCCCCATATTTCTCTTTATTATCTGAACGAAAAACCCTGGAAAGTATATAAATCTCATGAGAATGTCTCACTGAGAAAGCCCAGCAACTGCCTTCAGTCATAAAACAATTCTCTTAGCAAAACATTCTTTTCTTGCTGACTGCATTTCCATCCCAGGCCACGCAATGAGCCATTCCATTACTCCTTTTCTAAGATTCTATTGTCTAGTTAAACTTTATTCATTTACTATATTCATACACTAGTTAAGTTCTAACTTTATTCTTTCTAACATGATTAAGAAGAAATTCTGCTACAAACTTAACCCTTTATGAGGGATATTGTTAGATTCAGGGAGTACTGACATGCTGGGTCTGCCAAGAGTGTACAAGGTCCCTGTGATGCTGAGAACAAAGAGTTCAGCAACATCCTGCATTGAGTCAGAGACCCTTATCAGAAGTTTATGTTTGAAATTCTCCACTGAGCAATACCCCCCCGTAACTGTGCACGACCTTCCTAGCCAATGACTAACAGCCACATCAGCTTCTGTTTGATGCTTGTTCATCCTAGATAGCCATCCTATAAAAAGGAGCCATTTTAGAAGCTCGTGGCTGCAGTGCTCCAGTCTATTCAGAGGCATGGGTTGCCTGCAGTCCCTGCGCAGGTTTGGGGGGCTGCAGTGTTCCCCTGTGTGGGTTACCTGCAGTCCCTGCGCAGGTTTGGGGGGCTGCAGTGCTCCCTTGCATGGGTTGCCTGCAGTACCTGTGCAGGTCTGCAATAAAACTTATAAAATTTACTTTGTGTCTGCTGTGGTCTATCTCGCTAGGATGTAACAGATGGAGGCCCCAGCAATATTGGCCGTGTAAGACCCCTCCTCATGGAGTGGGCTGCAGCAGACGTTGGTAGCTGGCCAGCCTCTGGCAGTTGCCGTTTGAAACTGAATTTGGCTGATTTGAAACATTTGGAGTCTTGAGACTGTTTGGTAAATAAGCTTCCTCTTTGAATATTTGGAAACAGAGCTCTGGTTAGAAAAGGGTGTAGTGGAGCAGGCGGGACGCCACCTGATTTCTCCCCACCTGGTCAGTCGGGGAACGCAGGACGCTGCCTTCTCCCTTTGGTTTTGGTTTAGAAGTTTTGTTTGTTTTGTGTGCATATTTGGTTTGTTTGTCTGCTACTGGAATGGCCAACTTAAGAGCAGACTGGCCAAACCAAGGATTGCTAGACTCATAGAAAACATAAAGAGTTTAGCGTACTATCACCAGCACCCACCTGCAGGCAGGTGGCACGGTCAGTATGCAGCCCAGTATAGCAGCAGAGGTAGAGAAAGAAAAGGCAGCCAGGCTGCAGTTGGCTGCAGGAGAAGCGGCAGGATCCCCTCACAGTTTCAGGCACTTGCCCCTCCCCCTTGGGCACCAGCTCAAGGGCTGAGCCACTGCTTAGTCAGGCAAAAATAACAGTGCAGTAAGCTAGAGGTTATCATCACCTTGCTACAGCTCCCTGCCCTCCTCTGCTTTGGCTCCGGGGAATCCTCGCCTCCTATCTGGAGCCAGACCTGAGGAGAAGATTTAGGGAATTACGGACCCTTCTAAACCCACTGCCTTAGGGTTCTTTAAATACAGGATTCCCAATTTTGCTCCCCTAGTCAAGCCCCTCAGTGAGATCTTCTGAGCATGGCTTTTAAGGTCTATAATGACCAAGGAAGTAACAGAAAAGGAAAATAAGGCCCAAAAGAAGTCAGGAAATACCAACTTTTGGCTCCAGCGCCCTAAGGGGCTTCATAGCTTTCATCAAGGCCCTGCTCCAGAGTGGAAAGAAAGGTCATTCAACTGAAGACTGCCAGGCTTCCCGGCCCCATCAAGGGACACGTCTGTGCTGTGGAAAGAGGGACATGAGAAGGTAAGCTGCCCCCTTGCTCCATGGAGGGAGGGTTCAGTCTCTACTAGCCCTGCTCCAGCTACCTGTGACCTGACCTTGCCCAGCGTGCTGGGAATTGCCACTGAAGGCCTAAGGACATCGTTCAGGAGCCTAAGGTATTTCTTCCAAGTAGCAGATAAGCTAATCTCCTTTCTTGTAAACACAAGGGCCATCTACTATGCCTTGCTTGAATATTTAAGTTTTATTTATCCCTCAAAGATCTCTACTGTGGGTATTGACAGTCTGGTTTTATTGCTTTATGTTTAGTGTCTCCTTTCTTTCTCTTATCTCAATGCCCCAAGCCTATTATAGGCTGGGACCTGCTGCTAATTCCAGCTAGAAGCAGTGGTCACTAGGACTTAAACTCTAACTGCAAAGTATAGAAATGTAACACCCTTTCCCTAAGTACTTGCAGGTTTTATAGGTTACTCAGCAAACTGTTCAAAGACTGTCCAAGAGGCACTTCTAGCAGTACACCACCCAAGGACTGACTCCCACGTAGATGGGTCCAGACACCATGATCCTGACAACTCCCACTACTGCCAAGGCAGAAGGCATACCCGCCTGGGTCCACCGCAGCCAGCTGAAGCTTGCAGTCCCAGCAGAGACACCTTTGTGGACAGCGAAGACTGACCCCGCCAACCCTTGTAAGTGGACCCTGAGAAGGATAGCATGCCCTGCTTCAGCCACAAACCAGAAGTTAACTGGTCCACGCATGGAGACTTTGGGGAGGGAGGGAAACTAAGGTAAAGGAAAGCCAAGTAAGTCATCTTAAGGTTTGATGCATGTACTGCTATGAGTCATACAGAAAGGGAGTGTAAGTCCCTTGGCTGAGAGAGAAGCTACAAGGTAAATGAAAGTTATGTATGTGCTCATAGCTACCACTATAGAATAATCTGTGAATATTGGTCATGTGTCTAATAGGCTACTTAAGAAAAGGACACCTCCAAAAGCAATCTTTAAAAGAGGATTACTTAGTACTAACTTAGTCCTTGCTGAAGGTTAAGGTTTTTAGGAATTAAGAATTCTGATAAATTAGAAAGGAATTGTATGGTTTTGATAATAGAAGGTATAAGGTGTAGAGGTACTTTTGAAAAGAAAAGAAAAAGCAAGTTGTTATGAAGGCCAGTTATTCCTGGATAAGAAAGTGCATAAAAGTTGAAGGTTCGTGTAAGTTGCAGAAGGTTTTTGTAAGTTGCAGAAGGTTTGTGCAAGTTGTAAGAAGTTAGTACAGAGAAGAAAAATGCAAGGCAGAAAGAAATTAGTCCGTAAAGCTTGTAGTACTATGGGCACACTATCAGCGTGCCAGCACATACTAGGGAGGACCCCTGACCTAATTATCTTATAGCTACAGCTAAAGTAGAAAATTCTCATGAGCCCCAACCTTATACCATTCTCCCCACTGATGAAGAATCAAGGATTTGATTTATGCCCAAAAGAGATGGGGGAATGTTAGATTCAGGGAGTACTGACATGCTGGGGCTGCCAAGAGTGTACAAGATCCCTGTGACGCTGAGAACAAAGAGTTCAGCAACACCCTGCATTGAGTCAGAGATCCTTATCAGAAGTTTATGTTTGAAATTCTCCACTGAGCAATACCCCCCCCCGTAACTACGCACGACCTCCCTAGCCAATGACTAACAGCCACATCAGCTTCTGTATGATGCTTGCTCATCCTAGATAGCCATCCTATAAAAAGGAGCCATTTTAGAAGCCCATGGCTGCAGTGCTCCAGTCTCTTCGGAGGCGCAGGTTGCCTGCAGTCCCTGCGCAGGTTTGGGGGGCTGCAGTGTTCCCCTGTGTGGGTTACCTGCAGTCCCTGTGCAGGTTTGGGGGGCTGCAGTGCTCCCTTGCATGGGTTGCCTGCAGTACCTGTGCAGGTCTGCAATAAAACTTATAAAATTTACTTTGTGTCTGCTGTGGTCTATCTCGCTAGGATGTAACAATATCATAGCCAGCCTCTTATATTTATGAGCCCAGTTCAAGGGGCTTACAGGCATTTCTGTGGAACTTACACCTTCTGTCTTATTTCCAAAGAAATTACTACAAATCTACATGGAAAGCACGGTACTATTATCCCTGTGCCACAAATAATAGCACACACCCAGAAAAAGGGGGGATATAAGGCCAGATTAATTCAAAAAGTCAAAGGGGGAAGTATCGTTGTGCCTTTCCTTTGCGGTGACTTTGTCAACCCACAGCCATTGGTCTTCACTGTGGTGACTTTGTCAACCAGCAGCCGTTGGTCTTCTCTGCTGTGACTTGTCAACCAGCAGCCGTTGGTCTTCTCTGCTGTGACTTTGTCAATCAGCAGTTTTTGATCTTCTTCTGCTGTGACCTTGTCAGCCAGCAGTTGTGGGTCTTCTCCTGCTGTGACCTTGTCAGCCAGCAGTCGTTGATCGGCTCCCGACAGCCCTGGCCGTGGCTTCTGGCTTTACACCACCCTACACTGATCTTAGCTCTCCCTCCCTTCCTGGAATCCTGAAATTAAAGTGTACTTCTAGGCAAAGAAGAGAAGATAGATACTGAAAGGATTTGTGAATGTCTTTGTATTACCTTGAAAGTTTTAACATTTTCTGTAAATGCCCTAGACAAATGTTATAATCTTGTTAATGATGGTGTCCTGCTGTCATGCCCCCTCCCCAACCTGTATGTGCTCAAAGTGTATATAACCAGCCTCTGAAATATACTCAGGGCTCAAGATTTGGGACTGCTATGCCCCATGTCAGCCATATGTGGCCGACATATTTAGCAAATCTCCTCCTTCAATAAAATTCTTCAAAATTCATCTGAACATCGTGTCTCTACATAAACCTGATGGAGTGAGGTACAGTGCCTTTCAGAATCTGGGGTAAGGTACTTTGTAACATATCATAACTGGTATCAAAACAACCATATGAGAGAAGAAAAGGCACCACTACATCCTGACATCCACTGAAAGCACTTCTTCTGGAAGTTAATAGCTACCCACACCTAATAGAAAACCCTGGAGCTGCCTAAAATATAAGGCAGCAAGACATTAAGAGAACTGAAAATAACCACCAAAATTATTTGGGTAACTTAGAGTACATTTTAAGGCAAAACCTGTTCCCATAAATACACAAAATCCTTTTAGTAGTGTAAAGCCAGCAGGCAGGGATACTACCACCATCACAGCCGCCTGGCTAGTGCAGGTTTGCATTGGATTCAGACAGTTGGTAAAGAAACAACGGAGCCACAAAATGGTGGGCCATAGTCTTTAATCCTAGCTTGCACCTGGCGGGAAAGTAAAAACATACACTGGGCTCCAAAACCCACTCACATTCAGTGCTCACACAGCCACTGACTTATCTGAGTTTCCTAGAATCAAAGGTTTCTAGCTCAACAGACATATTCACCTCTTTCCCCATCTCCTTTCTTCTCCCTGCACAAACTCTGCCATTTTGGCTGCTTCTCCTGGCCTCCCCCATGTGGCCTCTCTCTGCTCTCTAATGCTAATCTCAAGAATCAAAAGCACAAGCTCTTGTTTTGCGCCCATTTTATAGTGTAGAAATCAAAACTTTTAATTCAATATACAAAATATGTAAGTCTCTATTACAAAGTCACTTATCTGAGACATGATGGGATTGTACCACCCCATATCAAAAATGTTGGGAAAGGCTTAGTCCTAAAACCAAGCCCCAGGCTACAAGAATTTTGTTTGCCCACAGCCTGCCCCTAACACACATTAATATCACCTGGGTGACAGGCTTCCATGTGGGCAGCACCATCTTAACAAAGTTAGCATAATATATTTCATCTGCCCAACATCCACAATACTCCAAGTATTCAAATCTACCATGCTTACAAGAATGCTTGCCTCTTTTTAAAAACTGACCCTACTGGATGATAAACCACCTTCCTACACATTTCAGTGTACAAAAAAAAGTGCCATGAACTGTAAAAAAGTACCAGAGAACTTTAAAACTTAGTGTTGAAAATGCCATTTTTGATAGATACGTGAATTCCAAACTGCCCTCTTGATGTTCCGCTTATCTGTCAGACCTCACCCTTACTGGACTATTGACCCTGAGTCAGAGGAATTCCAAAAAGTTGACAACCCACCCCAAGGATGGGCTCCGGACATACCAGGACTTTCGGTTCAACACGCACATGCTCGAAGCCCCCCAAGGAGGAGCATTCTGGACATACCAGGACTTTTGCCTCAGTATCCCCTCAGGCTCTCCCAAACACTATATAACTCGCCCCTAGTCTATAGCTGGTGCTCTTCTCCCCCAGGAGAAGTGCCCAGCAGGGTTCCTTTCTTCCTTTCAATAAAGCCTCTTACTCTGGTCTTTCCGATTCCCATGGATTCCAACATTTGGTGCTGAAACCTGAGATAGGGTACTAACTGCCTGGACGATCCCTCTTTGCCATCCAAACTTACAACCAGGGAAGCAATGGGCAGCAGCAGCTCATCCCGGGCTTACTCCCTGATTCTGTTTAGACGTGTAATTTTGGGTTGATTGGCCGGCAGTCTAACCCTGTATTGAACCCCTGCAGGACCAGAAGGTAAGGAGGTTCTCTCTTCCCCTTCCCCGGTTGGCCTCTAAAAACACCCCTTTCTGGTCGGACAGTTTTCTCTGATACGCCTCATGTTTTGAGGGGTTTGACTTTCAGTCTCAGTGGACTGCAGGGAAGACTAGGCACCTAGCCAAACCTCTCCACTCTCTCGGACTTCTCATCCTCGGAACTCCCTGACAGGTGGTGATGACCTCTATCAGGGATGACTCCCCCACACGGAGAGTCTCTCCTCTTGGGACAGTGACAAAAGGTGGGGATGCCCCCTTCTGCTCACCTGTCTCCACTATGGGATCTTCAGAGTCTAAGCCTTCCGACCAGACATCGCTAGGATGTCTCATAAAAAACCTCACCAAACTCGGTCTCTCAGACCTCAAACTGAAGAAATTAATCTTCTTCTGTAACACGGCATGGCCTCAGTACAGACTAGATAATGACTCCCATTGGCCTTGAGGAGCCACTGAGCCATTTCACCTGCAGATGTTGTAAAGTACCAAAAGGCTATAGAATTAATATTAATATTTTAGAAGGCTTGGAGAACATTTTATTAATTTGGGTTAAGGTGTGCAGAGAAATTGTGAGAATAATCTCTGTACTGTGTGATTAGCATAACCAGGATGGCTCTTGCCATTGTATTGTAAATGAAAAGGGAAGAAAAGCATAGATTCCCTGACATTCCACCACACCTGTGGGGAAAGGAGTGAATGGCTAGCCAGGTGCAGGAAGGGAAAAGCCAAAATAAACCTTTTCTTATAACTATGAGCCATTTGTGGGCATTTGTCCCCACGGAAACTACCTCTCTTATGTAAATGCATGCGGTTAATACATCTGACTCTGGACAGAGAGATGGTGGATGAACACTAGAAAATATAGGAAGGCCTTTTAATATGTAAAGAGATATCTTTCTACCATTGTGTTGACTTGTAAATTTTGTTTTCTCCAAAATGATGTATGGTTTGCAAATTGAACGTGGTCCTATCATGTTAAAGGACATATGACTATAACCAATAGCGGTAAGGGGCTCCTAATTGCAATTTTTTTTTTCATTTTTCTGAAGCTGGAAACAGGGAGAGACAGTCAGACAGACTCCCGCATGCGCCCGACCGGGATCCACCCGGCACACCCACCAGGGGCGATGCTCTGCCCACAAGGGGGAGATACTCTGCCCATCCTGGGCATCGCCATGTTGCAACCAGAGCCACTCCAGCGCCTGAGGCAGAGGCCACAGAGCCATCCCCAGTGCCTGGGCCATCCTTGCTCCAATGGAGCCTTGGCTGCGGGAGGGGAAGAGAGAGACAGAGAGGAAAGCACAGCAGAGGGGTGGAGAAGCAAATGGGTGCTTCTTCTGTGTGCCCTGGCCAGTAATTGAACCCGGGTCCTCCGCATGCTAGGATGACGCTCTACCACTGAGCCAACCGGCCAGGGCTTATTTGCAATTTTTGCTTCTGTACTTCCCACTTACAAAACTATAAAAACTAAGTAGAACAAAGGGCCAGTGCGCTCTCCATCAGATTTCTGTCGGAGTTTCCGCCGCTTGGCCAAGCTAGACAATAAAACTTTAAGGTGTAAACGATGGACCTTGCTCCTGTCTTCCATATTTCGGGTACCTCCGAATTTGGATTAACAGCCTGAAAACGGGACATCCGATTACAATATCCTAAGACATCTTTACAATTTTGCCACCAGACAGGGAAGGCATCAGAATTTTCTTACGTGCAGGCTTTCTTCTCCCTTCTCTTAGGTCCTTAATTTCTGTACCTTCTGTTCTACACGCAGGCCGTTTTTGGCCAAAGAAACCTTACCTAAAACCTCTGCTCCTAATCTTCTCCGTGGACTCCCAAACTCTCTCCTTATCCTGCCTGACCCCCGGGGCACCCCTCTCTTGGGACCCCTTCTCTAGTCTCTCAGCAAATCTTTTTTGCTGGAGTCTCTTCCCTCCAGAAAGCCCTTCCCTTCACTAAATATTGTTTTCTCATTTCACCAGTCTCTCTCTCTCCTCTCCTGCTGGCTGGGGGCGTCTCCCTTCTCCACTGTGTTCTTCGTCCCCTCCCCCCTCCTTAGAAGCTGTGCCTGTCTCAGCTCTGACCTCTCTTCCCTCCTTACAAACTGCAGTTCTGTCTCCTCTCCGACCCCTTTTTCTTCCTTACAAACTGTGACTGTGCCTCTTTCCTCCTCGCCCTCTCCTTTCTCCTCAGAGCTCTAAATCCTTTTGACTCCTCTGACCATGTGGCGCCACACCAATACTTTAACCTCCTTCTCTCCTCCTGCAGATTCTGACTTTCCTTCTTTCCATCCAGCTGCTCACACTGTCCATCCGTCTGCTTTCTCTCTTCCTCCCTCTTTGCTGGCAACTCTCTGCCATCTCAAAAAACTTAAAAAACAGAATTGTATATTAAGCTATGTGAGTAAGTAATCTGTCTTGTCTCATTGTTTGTCAAAAAATATTTCTAGTGAATTGAAACAAGTAAAGCGCGCTCATTTAAATTTCTTTATTTATAATATATAGAGTCTTTGTTTAATGTGTAACTGTGTGTTGGTCAAATAAGTTTGTAAATATGATATATATGTTTGCTCGCTTGTGACTTATATTAGGTGTGGGGGACAGGCTGTGAGCAGGCCAGGTCGTTGTAGCCTGAGGTTTGGTTTTGGGACTAAGCTTTTCCCCACACCCTTGACTGATTGTATGATTTGGGTGGTGCACTCTCATGAGGAATCCAATTATGCCTTGGATAAGTGACTTTGTATCAGGGACTTCCTTGTTTGTATATTGGATTAAGGGATTTTTGTTTTCTACACTATTAAGTGGGACAGACCAGGAGCTTGGACACACAGTTCCTGCTATCACAATTGCAGGGGCTTCCCTGATCCCTTGCCCTTCATGGGAAGAGCTGGTTTTCTGCTTTTCCCTTGTCTTCTTTTGTGGTTTGCCTGTCTTGGTGAGACACAAATAAATAGGATGGCCCCCAATCCTCTGACTCCACCATTTCTTTATTGTCTGCCCGAATCCAATGGGAACCTGCATGTGAATGGCCACGATGGCGGCTCCTGGCCTTACACTGTGTCTGTTTCTAAGGCCTTAAACCAGTAATTACCCACCTCATAAACCAGGTTTACTCATCCCCATGGAATCTCCCTGCAATACCCCCATCTTTCCTGTTCGAAAACCTTCAGGAGCTTATCACCTCGCACAAGCCTTATACCAAATCAATGAGGCAGTAATTCCTCTTTATCCAGTAGTCCGTAATCTCTGTAAATTACTGTCAAACATTTTCTCAAACATCACTCATTCATAATCCTAGCCCTCAAGAATGCCTTCTTTACCATTCCTCTACACCCTGACTCTTACTTTCTGTTTGCCTTTACCCAGACACTAATGCAGCTCAGCAACTTACATGGACTATTTTACCCCAGGGGATCAAAAACAGAAGGCACTAGCTCAGGATTTAGCAGCATGCAATCTCAAAACTAGTACTCTCTTACAATATGTAGATAACCTACTCCTCTGCAGCCCCACCCTGCCTGCCTCAAGGAGACTCACCACCACCCTTCTTAACTTTCTCGCTATGAAGTGTTATCCTGTCTTCTCTGCTAAGGCTCAACTTTATTCTCAGTCCCTAGTCTATCTAGGCATTACTTTAACCCCCACCACCTGAAGTCTCACCCTAGATCAAACTCAGACCCTCCACAGTCTCCAACCACCTACCACAACAAATCAAATCTTTTCTTTCCTCAGTCTAATAGGCTTCTTTAAACACTGAATTCCCAATTTTGCTCTCTTAGTCAAGCCCCTCAGTGAGATCTTCTGAGCATGGCTTTTAAGGTCTATAATGACCAAGGAAGTAACAGAAAAGGCAAATAAGGCCCAAAAGAAGTCAGGAAATACCAACTTTTGGCTCCAGTGCCCTAAGGGGTTTCATAGCATTTCATCAAGGCCCTGCTCCAGAGTGGAAACAAAGGTCATTGAACTGAAGACTGCCAGGCTTCCAGGCCCCAACAGTGACACACCTGTGCTGTGGAAAGAGGGACATGAGAAGGTAAGCTGCCCCCTTGCTCCATGGAGGGAGGGTTCAGTCTCTTCTAGCCCTGCTCCAGCTACCTGTGACCTGACCTTGCCCAGTGTGCTGGGAATTGCCACTGAAGGCCCAAGGACATCGTTCATGAGCCTAAGGTATTTCTTCCAAGTAGCAGATAAGCTAATCTCCTTTCTTGTAAACACAAGGGCCATCTACTATGCCTTGCTTGAATATTTAAGTTTTATTTATCCCTCAAAGATCTCTACTGTGGGTATTGACAGTCTGATTTTATTGCTTTATTTAATGTTTAGTATCTCCTTTGTTCCTCTTATCTCAATGCCCCATGCCTATTATAGGCTGGGACCTGCTGCTAATTCCAGCTAGAAGCAGTGGTCACTAGGACTTAAACTCTAACTGCAAAGTGTGAAAATGTAACACTCTTTCCCTAAGTACTTGCAGGTTTTATAGGTTACTCAGCAAATTGTTCAAAGACTGTCCAAGAGGAACTTCCAGCATTATATCACCCAAGGACTGACTTTTACATGGACAGGTCCACACACCGTGATCCTGACAACTCCCACTGCTGCTAAAATAGAAAAATGGCATGCCTTACTCCAACCACAAACCTGAAGCTGGTTGGTCTATGTATGGCAAATATATGAAAAAACTAAGGACTCTTTTAGTCAGGCTTTGGGAAAAGGGAAACTAGGATAAAAAGAAAGTCAACTTGATTGTCACTAGAGTTTAAAATTTTTTAAATCAAGAGTTCTGACAAGAAAGGAATTGTATGGTTTTGATATTAGAAGGTATAAGGTATGGAAATACTTTTGAAAGAAAAAGGAAAAGCAAGTTGTTAATGAAGGCCATTTATTTCTGGATAAGAAAGTGCATGAAAGTTGAAGGTTTATGTAAGTTGTAGAAGGTTTGTGCAGGTTGCAGGAGATTTGTACCGAGAAAAACGAATTTGTACAGTCAGAAAACTGGTTTTCAAAGAATGTTTAATCAGTCACCCTAGCTAACAATCCTCTACCCTCCCCACTTATTAGGATGACTCTTTCCTCCACCCTGACCATCTGGATCTCAGAAACAGAAACAAAACCAACCCCTTGTCCTTCTATTCTCTATTCACCTCTCAGCCTGCCTCACCAAATCAGAAACTTTCTACTCATGTGGGACCAACACCTATCTGCATCTCCATACTAACTAGACAAAAACCTGTACCCTAATCTATCTCACCCTAAATATCAACCTAATCCCACCCCATGAGCCTCTTCCAGTTTCTAATTCACTATCCATCAATGTAAGGACCAAACGAGCTATACAGGTAATCTCTCCTCCTATTGCTTTAGAAATCTCTATAAAAGTATATCTAGGGACAAGGGGACTAGCCATACTACCTTGTCTTATTCCTATTCTCTCTCTCTCTCTCTCTCTCTCTCTGAAGCCCAGCAAATTCATAAACATGGAATCAGTGGTTTCACACAATCTGGGTGTCTTGACTATTACCTTTCATTGCTCCACTCACTCTCCTATTTATTTTTCTAACTTTTAGCCCCTGCCTCTGATGTTTGTTCACTAGTTTCTTACAGAACCGCATGCAGACCTTCGCCAGTCAGACAACTGGAAAAATCTACCTAACCCTACACATCAACCCTGAAACCTGCCCTCATGAAACAGAAAAATTTGAAACCCTGTATCAGCAAACCTCCTAAATTTTATCTTTCAACTTCTACAGGTCCCCTAACCCTAAATCTCTCCCATATTCCTGAAGAACTAGGAGAATAAATAGCAACACCTCTTAACACTTCTCAGTCTTTTTACCGTTCACATAGTAAGGGGACAAGACCACTGGGTCTTCTTGGCTGAAGAAGAGCCTACAAACAGGCATAAAATATTTCTTTTAGCTCAAGCTAACTACTCTCTCCAGGGCTGCCAGGAAAAAATATCTCTGACTTTACCATGGAAGAACTTTCACACACACACCCCCTATACAACCCTCCTTATCTCTGCATTGCTAATCTCCAAATACTTGCCTCTTTCTTTATTAAGTTCATACAGGCCAGGATGAGAGAAATCTCTAGGATTACCTACAATCAAATTCTCCTACACTCCTATTCCCCAGTACCCCAAGGAGAACTTCATGAGAAAAATATCAAATAGGTAGGGATGACAGCAGGAAGAAGCCGCCCCTCAGCCCGAGAAGTGCCCTCCTGAATGTTCTCCAAACTCCCCCTTCCTTTTCAACCACACATATGCAGTCCTTATAAAAACTTACACCAACAGGTTCCCTGTCTCCTAAACTCTCCATATGTCCTCCCATTCAAGAGGAACCAGACCAGCATGTCTCATGAGACTCATCCAGGAGACCATGGATCACCATGTCACTCTGTCCACTCGGCACCAGCAGCAAGCAACTAACAATTATTACCTCGAAAAATTTCTTTACTTCCTCACTCAGGTTTTTAGAGACATTGCCTGGTTCAGACCTCACAGCATGGAAATTGATGACCTTCTGAACTGGATGGGGGTCTTGGCTTGGCAAGGTTCCCTTCTCGAGTTCTCTCCAGAAGAAGAAATAATTTTCCAATTTTTTCTCCTCTTTCTCCTCATCACCCCTCACCATATATTATAAAATTAATAACTGCCTTTCTTTTATATGTAACCACAGAGTCGAGAAATGATAGTACGTGAATTCCAAACTGCCCTCTTGATGTTCCGCTTATCTGTCAGACCTCACCCTTACTGGACTATTGACCCTGAGACAGAGGAATTCCAAAAAGTTGACAACCCGCCCCAAGGAGGGGCTCCGGACATACCAGGACTTTTGGTTCAACACCCACATGCTCGAAGCCCCCCAAGGAGGAGCATTCCCGACATACCAGGACTTTTGCCTCAGTATCCCCTCAGGCTCTCCCAAACACTACATAACTCGCCCCTAGTCTGTAGCTGGTGCTCTTCTCCCCCAGGAGAAGTGCCCGGCAGGGTTCCTTTCTTCCTTTCAATAAAGCCTCTTACTCTGGTCTTTCCAACTCCCATGGATTCCAACAATTTTAAAGGGAAAAGTCAGGCTTTCTGTCCAGTTTTTTCTCTGGAAAATGGAAGAAAAAGAATATAAAAGTCTCCTGACTTACAAAAATGACTAGGGTCATTTGGTTTTAAGTTCTCTGAAATGATTAAGGTTATCTGAGGAACTTTCTTTTGCTTTCAATAAGAGACAAAATTTACATACCACCCTACACTGATCTTAGCTCTTCCTCCCTTCCTGGAATCCTGAAACTAACATTTACTTCTAGGCAAAGGAGGAAAGATAGACACTAAAAGGATTTTTGAATGTCTTTGACTGTATTACCTTGAAAGTTGTAATGTTAATCTTGTTCATGTAATGTAAAAATTGTTAATGGTTGTGTCATGCTTCCCAAACCGTGTGTGGTCAAAGGGTATATAACTAGCCTCTGAGATGTACTTGAGGGACATGATTTGGAACTGCTATGCCCCGAGTCAACCATATGCAACCAGCATATTTAACAAATCTCCTCCTTCAATAAAATTCTTCAAAATTTATCTGGACCCGGTGTCTCTACGTAAACCCAATGGAGTAAGGTACAGTGCTTTTCAGAATCTGGGGTATGGTGCTTTATAACATTACTTTCTTTACAGCTCTTTTAATTCTTCATCTAGAACCCTGTAAGAAAGTTATCTGTATGGCCAGTAGGCACGGCCATCATCACAGTCACCTGGCCCATGCAGGTTCACATTTGATTTGGACAGACAGTAATGAAACAATGGAGCCAAGAACTGGTGGGTCATCAACTTTAATCCTAGCTTGCACCTGATGGGCAAGTAAAAACAATCACTGGGCTCCAAAAACCCACTCATTCAGTGCTCACAAAGCTACTGACTTGATCGAGTTTTCTAAAATCAAAGGTTTCTAGCTCACCAGACTTACTCACCTCTGTTCCCCATCTCCTTTTCTCTGCACAAACTCTGCACAAACT
Source organism: Saccopteryx leptura (assembly GCF_036850995.1). NCBI lineage: Eukaryota > Metazoa > Chordata > Mammalia > Chiroptera > Emballonuridae > Saccopteryx > Saccopteryx leptura. The sequence goes on from NW_027095745.1 coordinate 78,756, forward strand.
GGCTTCTCACTCAGCACTCCACCATCTCACCTGCTTCTTTTGGCCTCCTCCATGTGGCCTCTCTCTGCTTTCTCCTCTAATACTAATCTCAGGAACTGAGAGAGAACAAGCTCACTGTCTGCCCCAGTTTATAGTGTAGAAATCCAAAACCTTTAATCCAATATAGAAACAAGAAAGTCTCTGATACAAAGTCACTTATCTGAAACATAATAGGATTCCTCATAAGAGTGCACCACCCCGCATCATGCAATCAGTCAAAGGTGTTAGAAAAAGCTTAGTCTTTTTTTTTTCTTTTTGTATTTTTCTGAAGCTGGAAACAGGGAGAGACAATCAGACAGACTCCCTCATGCGCCAGACCTGGATCCACCCGGCACGCCCACCAGGGGGCGACATAGTGCCCACCAGGGGGCAATGCTCTGCCCCTCTGGGGCATCGCTCTGTTGCGACCAGAGCCACTCCAGAGCCTGGGGCAGAGGCCGAGGAGCCATCCCCAGCGCCCGGGCCATCTTTGCTCCAATGGAGCCTCGCTGCGGTAGGGGAAGAGAGAGACAGAGGAAGGAGAGGGGGATGGGGTGGAGAAGCAGATGGGCGCTTCTCCTGTGTGCCCTGGCCGGGAATCAAACCCGGGACTTCTGCATGCCAGGCCGACGCTCTACCACTGAGCCAACTGGCCAGGGCCTAAGCTTAGTCTTAAAACTAAACTTAGAGCTGTAATGACGCGACCTGCTTACAGCCTGTCCCCCACACCCAATACAAACTATAAGTGAGCAAACATGTAAACATTATATTTACAAACTTATTTGACCAACATTATCATTACATCGCCATGTTATCAAATGAATGAACATTAAATTTAAAAATACCAAATTTAATCAATGATAGCCTTATAAAATAATTTCAAAAGAACAATGATGAAAATACTACTTCCAAGGCCAGATTGCTCAAAGCTTCCAGGGCTGTGCTTTCTGACAAAGGTGAATATGCTCTGGGGCCATATTCAGCCAACATGGTGCCATTTAATATTAACAAGAGCATGGGGATCTGGCTGGATGTTAATTCTGGGCTGTGAATAGAAGGAATCCCTCCTCACAAGCACCTACAATGCAGAGGACATTCCCCAGGACACACAATAATCCTGCCCCAAAGCTCACTAGTACTCAGAAGACAAACCCTACCCCACAAGAAACAGGATGAAGAGTGACATACAATACAAACAGCAGGTCATTCTGCTGATCTTACACGGGGAGCAGAAGCATATTCCCTACAAACAGTCTGGGAGCTCTTTTCTTTTGGCGGCCAGCTGCACCTCCTCCCTGAACCTCTAGCTCGCTCACATCCCCTCTGTCCCATCCCACATCCTGTTATCCCCAGACCCCGAGGATACACTAACATTTATCCGAGCTCTGCACCGCCCGACTAGTGAACTGCGGCCCCTGCCCGGAAGCCTCACACCTCAAGTCCATGGCCTTGCTGACTCTTCCGCTGCGTCTCATCTCAAAGCTGCGCGAGGCCCAATTTCCCTGGCCCCGCCCCGCCCCGCATCTATGCCGGGCCCCACCTCTCACCTCCCTGCTGATTCTGCCTTAGGCCTCCTGACAGGCCCAGCAGCTCACACACAACTTCAGTTTTCAATGGTTCATTTACATGAAAACAGCCATGAAACTAGTACACTCGTTCACGTTTACTTTAGCAAAATAAATTCATTGTCATTTTATAAAACTAAAAACTGCCATTGAAAACGCCTTCTTTAGAGAATATAAACAGGAATCACAACATAGGAGACATTCTGAAATGCAATAACCCTAAAGGGACACGATGATTGCAAGGGAAATGGTAGAAAAACTGCGCGGTGGCGTGAATAAAGGATGACGGTCATTCCAAGGAAAATACTACAAGAATTAATAAATATAAATGCAACAATTAATTCCTTCTCACAGTCACAGCGAAAACTTATTGTAAAACCCTCCTGTATTAGGAAAACCTTATACAAATAGATATTATACAACTGTTTTGATGATTGAGGGCAAAAATCATCACTGCAAACAGTAGCGCTTCCTATCGATAAGCTTTAGTCGCTCGGTGATTCTAACTATTCCTGTACTTAATATAAACTCCATAACACAAACTCCCACTTACATCACAGTTACAAAAAAAAAAAAAGAAAATCTATCATTGAAATATATTCAACACATTTCTCATTCAGAGACGGATCGTCACTCCTTCAAAAGTGATAGCCTGCTTCAAAAAAATCAGTAAGGCCTGACAGTGGTGGCGCAGTGGATCAAGCACGGAACTAGAACGCTGAGGTCAGTGGTTCAAAACCTTGGGCTTGCCTGACATGTGGTGGTGCAGTGGATAAAGCGTCAACCTGGAAATGCTGAGGTCACTGGTTCGAAACACTGGGCTTGCCTGGTCAAGGCACATATGGGAGTTGATGCTTCCAGCTCCTCCCCCCTTCTCTCTCTCTGTCTCTCCTCTCTTTCTCTCTCTCTCTCTCTCTTCTCCAAAATGAATAAATAAAAATTGAAAAAAGAAAGTTAAAAAAAAAACCTTGGGTTTGCCCGGTCAAGGCACATATGGGAGTTGATGCTCCCTGCTTCTCCCCCCTTCTCTCTCTCTTTCTCTCTCTCTCTCTCTCCTCTAAAATAAATAAATAAATAAAAATTTTAAAAAATCAGTAAGGACAGAAGAAACCTTATGTCAGTGCTGGTCAACCTGGTCCCTTCTGCCCACTAGTGGGCATTCCAGCTTTCATGGTGGGCGGTAGTAAGTTGTTTTACAAAGATTTATTCTGCCAAACTTAGTGAAAATCTGACATAAAGTATTTGGTAAATAATTATTATTATATGCTTTAACTTGCTGTAACTCTGCTTTATAAATTTTATAAAGTAAAGTTACTTCCCTATTTTATAAATCACCATTACTGTGGAACCGGTGGGTGGTTAGAAAATTTTACTGCCAACAGAGATACAAAAGTGGGCAGTAGGTATACAAAGGTTGACTACCTCTGCCTTATGTGCATTCCAAGCCTTAGTAGAGGATCCGCTCTACTGCGCACCTGCACTACAATGTCATTCCCGAGATGCCCACACGAGGGCGCCAGGCTATCGCGCTGACGGCATATTTGAGAAGAACCGCATTAGACTAGACACAGAGGTATCACCATAGAAACGGTGTATCTTCCCCTCTTGGTCTTTCTCTAGAAATCCGCAACAAAAAGGTAACTACAGAGCTCTTCTCACTACAAGTTACCAAATGCAGTTCTCAATAACACACAAAATAAATTAAACTGGCAGTCACAATGCCACTGGAACTGAAATGTAATAAAAAACACTGCGCATGATACACAGTCTTCACTGCACAGATGAGCAAGAAAAAAAACCTGACGGTCCCCCACTTTCTCACTTTCCTTCAGAACCTATGTTACCACATCAAATGCACCTCATCTTCACGTCGTGTCGGCGACCGCCTCCCTCAAAGCCCAGGTAGCGGTCCCCACGCCCCCTTTCACCGTGGGTCCGGACTGCGCGGTACTGAGCCTGCCCCGCACCTCTCTTCTCCCCGCCAACTCCCTCCTCCTTCCCGCGCGCCTCGGGGGCCCGCTACACCCCTCCTAGTTCTTCTAGGTTTCAGGGACCCATCAAAATAGAAAAAACCAGGGACTTTATAAAATTAAAATCAACTATTAAAAAAAAACTATTCAAACATTAAAAGCACAAGCCAGAAATGGAAAGAACATCTTTACTCGCCATGTACCTGACGAAACATTTCTGTTCCATAAACCGACAAAACCACAATGCATTTCTGATCAATACTCACATAGCACTCTAAAACAAATAGCCCCACTGAAAATGAATTCTTATCTAAACAGACTCCAGGCGGAGGAACACAGTGTGGACAAGAAAGCGTTCAGTGGAATGTGACCTCCTCCTGATCCGATAGAAATTCATGAAATGAACAGGTCGAGGTGGGAACTCACAACCCTGTCAGATCACTTCTTTACCAAAGGCTTCTTCTCTTTGCCATCTCTGAGCTGTGTCTGGCCACTCTGTGCATCAATAGGATCATACCTTTGACCTGCCCCTGACAGTCCCCTCCTGCAAAACGGTGACAGCACAAACTCTCTTCTACTTGCTCACCCGGTCTGGCTCTGGCTCTCAGGCCCTCGTGGAATCTTCCCTCCTTTCTTTTATTCCACATGCATTAACGAAATTACCTCTCTCTCTCTCTCTCTCTCTCTCTCTCTCCACCCTCTAAAATAAATAAAACAAAAGAACAAACAAAAAATAATTAAAATAAAAAAGCTGGGCTTGCCTGGTCAAAACACAAATGGGAGTTGATGCTTTCTGCTCTTCCCCCCTTCTCTTTCTGTCTCTCTCTCTCCACTCTCCAAATGTTTTTTTAAATAAACAAATTTAAAAAATTGTTAAAATGAGAGCCTCTGCAGGATTGAAGATCTGTTGTAGTAATATAATGTTATAGTGTAACAGTGGATTCCGTCTGATCTTTTTCGTCTGATTTTTGCTTAACTTATCTTGGCTTGTAAAACAATAACTGGCCCACCCGGCCCCTAGATGTTTGCCCAGGCTCCTTGAAGAAGCCGCAGGCATCCGGTGTTTGATTAGGGGCTTATCGGAAAGGCAAGGCCGCAAGCATCTGAGGCAATCAACTGTTGCATTCGCCAGGTAAAATAGACACTGGAGACGTTTAGAGAGTTTAAACAAAGTTTTATAGAAAAGTGAGCTCAGGTGACGGTCACCAGTCACACCGAGCACCTACAATTTAGGGGTTTTTATAGCGTAGCAAGCAAGCGGTTCATACAGAAGTGAATTTTGCGTTTAGTACTTGGCTCCCCCAAATTAAATTTTAGTCAGATGTGCCTTAGTAACCAGTCATACAGTTGAAAGCCCCCAGCTGGAAAAGTCCCTATCTATCCTCCAGGATTGGGTTGCACTAATTATCCTGGGAGTTTTACGACTTTCCTATCTCAAGGACTCATCTATTCCTAGCCATCCTGGGAGTCTAACACCTTCCTTACCTCAAGGACCGGGAATAGATTATGTCACATCAATCACCCTGAGAACTGTTACAACTCCCCTCCTTGAAATTAAGCAGATGTTTGCCCATCAATTACCCTGAGAACTGTTACAACTCCTCTCCCTGAAAATAGGTATAAAACTTGCCTGCTGAAGTGGCTCGGGGCTCTTGGCCATTTCCTTGCCTTGGGCCCGCTCGCGAGTGTAATAAACTTTTTTTTGTTTTACTCTGAGTCTAGAATTCTGTTGGTGCATCCTCAGTCAACATTTGGAGGTTCCACCGAGATCCCGCACGAGATGCACACCTGATGCTTGGTAAGTGAAACTGGCGGTGGCTGTCAGGCAGGGACGTGAGTCCCTCCTGGCTGCGACTGACAGATGTGTCAGGGGGTCGCAGGCCACGACTCCAGGGGACGCCCTGGTGTGTGAGGACGACCAAGGACGCTTGGAATTCCATCTGCTGTCTCAGACAGAATCTGTAGATTTGTTGCCAGTTTCCAACCGAACTCGTAGGTCCGGACCGTTAGATTTATTTTTAGTTTTATTTTGCAGTTCGCGGCGCAGCCGGCTTTGTCTGTTTGTTTCTGTTTGTTTTTGTCAGTGTCTTATTTTTTGCCTTCTTTCTGTCTTTTTATCTCTTTGAAATTAAAATGGGACAAGGAGCTTCCACCCCACTGTCCCTGACTCTGTCTCATTGGTCTGAGGTTAATGCCCGAGTTCATAATCTGTCTCTTCTTGTTAAGAAGCGCAAGTGGCAAACTTTCTGTACCTCCGAGTGGCCCACCTTAGGAGTAGGTTGGCCGACCACTGGAACCTTCCACAAAGACACCATAAAGGCGGTTAAAGCAGTCGTCTTCACTCCAGGACCTCATGGCCGTCCGGATCAACAGCCTTATATTTGGGTTTGGGAATACCTGGCTGACGACCCTCCTCCTTGGATCCAGCCTTTCCTTCCTCCCCCTGCACCCTCCCTCCCAACAACCCTCTCCACCACTCCGGGCACTCCCAGACCTGCTCCAACTCATCCAGACCTCTGCTCTATGCTTCCACTCAAACCTTCGGAGCCAATGACGCCTACTTCATCCCTGTATCCTCCCCTTTCCTCCTCTGTTCTCCCTGAATCTCAAACTGACCTTATTCTTCTTGATTCGGGACTCCCGCCTCCCTATCCCAGGGATGTCCCTGCCGGTGCTGCTGGTTCCCAGCCTGAGGCCCCACATCAGAACAAACGGGGACCATCAGGAGAGGGTCCAGCCCAAGGTACCCGGAGCCGGAGAGCACAAACCTCGGATGACGTGGCCGTCACCCTGCCCCTTCGGCCTTTCGGACCTTCTGTCCCTGACGGTCAAGGGGGAGACATGCTGGTACTTCAGTATTGGCCCTTCTCCTCCTCAGACCTATATAATTGGAAAAACAATAATCCACCTTTTTCAGAGGACCCTGTCAAACTTACTGACCTTCTCGAGTCTCTTATGTTTTCCCATCAGCCCACTTGGGATGACTGCCAGCAGCTCTTAGGTATCCTCTTCACCTCCAAAGAAAGAGAACGAATTCTCCTCGAGGCTAGGAAATTGGTTCCTGGACCTGATGGTCGTTCTACTCAACTCCCCAACCTTATAAATGAGAATTTTCCCCTGAGGCGGCCTAACTGGGACCCTAATACGCCTGAAGGTAGGCGGCAACACTTACTCTATCGCCAGACTCTGATGATGGGTCTCCGAGCGGCGGCGAGATGCCCCACTAATTTGGCTAAGGTTAGAGAAGTAATTCAAGGGCCAGAGGAATCCCCATCCAGATTCCTAGAGAGACTAATGGAAGCCTATAGGAGGTACACCCCTTTCGACCCTGAGTCTGAAGATCAGAAAGGGGCACTAGCTATGGCTTTTAAAGGACAGTCAGCTACTGATATTAGGAGGAAACTCCAGAGGATGGATGGGTTACAGGACATGGCTCTGAGAGATTTAGTCAAGGAAGCTGAGAAAGTGTTCTATAAAAGAGAGACAGCAGAGGAAAAGGAGCAGAGATTAGAAAAAGAACGTGAGGAGCAGGAAAATAAGCGAGATAAACGGAGAAATAAAGAGTTAACAAAGATTTTGGCTACCGTAGTAGGGAAACAAGATAGAAAAAGAAAGCATAGTATCTCGGGCCCAAAACAAAAACCAAAATTAGGACCTAACCAGTGTGCCTACTGTAAAGAAGAAGGACACTGGGTCAGGGATTGCCCTAAGAAGAACAAAAAGAAGACTGAGGAAATCCTTGCCCTAGGAAATTAGGGGCATCGGAGTTCGAACCCCCTCCCCGAACTCAGGGTAACATTCAATGTGGAGGGGACACCAATAGACTTTGAGGTGGATACAGGAGCGGTTTACTCTGCCTTGCAGAGCCTGCTGGGTCCCCTCTCAAACAAAAAATCCCTGGTTCAGGGGGCAAATGGATGCCAGCATAGGTCATGGACAACTAAAAGGACAATGGACCTGGGGAGGGGAAAAGTACAGCACTCCTTTCTGGTCATACCAGAATGCCCTGCCCCGCTGCTGGGGAGGGATTTGCTTACCAAGTTAGGGGCAAGTATTGACTTCAAGCCCCAGGGACCAGAAGTAAGATTCAGTAACCCTCTTGTCAGTCAGCCTATTGTGACCATGCTGACCTTGTCTGCTGAAGATGAGTATAAACTTTATGAGACCCCTGCCCCCGGACCCCATTCAACAGAGGACAGGTGGCTTCAGAGCTTCCCAGAGGCCTGGGCAGAAATGGCAGGGCCAGGATTAGCAGTACAAAGGCCTCCGGTGGTAGTATACCTAAAGCCCTCTGCCACCTCCATAAGGGTCAAACAATACTACATGAGTAAAGAGGCCCGAGAAGGCATTAGGCCTCACCTCAAGAGGCTACTAGGACAGGGGATCCTGAGGCCTTGTCAATCAGAATGGAACACCCCCCTGCTACCGGTAAAGAAACCAGGGACAGGGGACTATAGACCAGTCCAGGATTTGAGAGAGGTTAACAGTCGAGTAATGGACATACATCCAACGGTCCCAAACCCTTACAACCTCCTCAGTACCCTCAGTCCTGACAGGAAGTGGTATACAGTACTGGACCTGAAAGATGCCTTCTTCTGCTTGCGCCTGCATGAGGACTGCCAACCCCTGTTTGCTTTCGAATGGATGGACCCTGAGAATGGACTCAGTGGACAGCTCAACTGGACGCGGCTACCCCAGGGCTTCAAGAACTCTCCCACCATCTTTGACGAAGCGCTGCACCAGGATTTGAGTGCTTACCGAGCCTCCACCCCTGAGGTAACTCTGTTGCAGTATGTTGATGATCTATTACTTGCAGCCGCCACCAGAGAGCAGTGCAAACAAGGAACTGAAAAACTGCTTGCCGAACTGGCCAAACTGGGATACCGGGCATCCGGCAAAAAGGCCCAGATCTGCCAACCCGAAGTCACCTTCCTGGGCTGCTCTCTCTGAGATGTAAGAGATGGCTAACTGAGGCGAGGAAAAAGACTGTTACTCAAATCCCACTTCCGAAAAATCAGAAGGGCCTCAGGGAATTCTTAGGCACAGCAGGTTTTTGCAGACTATGGATACCTGGCTTTGCCGCACTAGCTGCCCCTCTATACCCCTTGTTAAAGGATGGAACTGAATATACCTGGGGAGATGAACAGCAAAAGGTCTTTGACCAAATCAAGAGGGCACTGTTGTCAGCCCCGGCCTTGGCACTCCCCAACATAGAGAAGCCTTTCACTCTCTATGTAGACGAGAAGGAAGGGATAGCTAAAGGAGTATTGACTCAGTCTCTGGGACCCTGGAAATGGCCAGTAGCCTATCTTTCTAAGAGGTTAGATGCAGTCGCAAAAGGGTGGCCAGGGTGCCTACGGGTGATTGCCGCTGTGGCCCTCCTAGTCAAAGACGCTGACAAACTGACTCTGGGCCAGAAATTGACTGTTGTCGCCCCCCATGCCCTGGAAAGCATAATAAGACAACCTCCAGAACGCTGGTTAACTAATGCCCGCATTACTCATTACCAAAGCCTCCTGTTAGATAAAGACAGGATCACCTTTGGCTCTCCAACTGTTTTGAACCCAGCCACCCTGCTACCCAGGGAGGAGGGGGGAACTGTCCACCATCAGTGCAGGGATATCCTAGCCGAGGAAGCTGGGATCCGGAAAGACTTGCGGGACACACCATTGCCACAATCTGACTTAATTTGGTATACTGATGGAAGCAGTTTTCTGTATGAAGGAGAATGCCGAGCTGGGGCTGCAGTGGTAGACAAGGAAAAAGTAATCTGGTCAGAGAGACTTGCCCCAGGAACCTCAGCTCAAAAGGCAGAACTAATAGCTCTAACAAAGGCCTTGGAACTAGCTAGTGGTAAACGGGCCACCGTCTACACGGACAGCAGGTATGCATTTGCCACTGCACATGTGCATGGGGCAATTTACAAAGAAAGGGGCCTGCTCACATCAGCAGGCAAAGACATTAAACACAAACAAGAAATCCTAGCCCTCTTAGATGCTATCATGCTCCCACGGGAGCTGGCCATTTTCCATTGCCCTGGGCACCAGAAAGGGCAAGACCCAGTAGCAAAAGGCAACAGGAGGGCAGATGAAGAGGCTCGAGTGGTAGCCATGAGGACTGCCTCCAACATCCTCACTATAGAAGCAGAGCCATCCCCCACCCTGACCCACTTAGAGGAACCTGAGGATGTTCGGAAGTTCCTCCAGATGGCCCACCATCTTACCCACCTTGGGACTGACAAACTGGTACAACTGCTTCAAGATGATAAAACATTGACTACCCCCAAGAAGAGGCAAATAGCAAAGGAAATAGTCAAAGCTTGTAAGGCCTGCCAAATGGTGAATGCCTACCCAACAAAAGGAACCAGTGGAACCCGTCTCCGAGGCACCAGACCAGGCCAATATTGGGAAGTAGACTTCACTGAGGTAAAACCTGCCAAGTATGGACTAAGGTATCTCTTAGTTTTTGTAGACACCTTTTCAGGATGGGTAGAAGCCTTCCCTACCAAGCATGAGACGGCAGCGGTGGTAATTAAGAAGATTATGGAAGAAATCTTTCCTAGATTTGGCCTTCCAAAGGTAATAGGGTCTGATAACAGACCGGCGTTTGTGGCCCAGGTAAGCCAGGGGGTAGCCAAAATATTGGGGATTGATTGGAAACTACATTGTGCTTATAGACCCCAAAGTTCAGGACAGGTAGAGAGAATGAATAGAACAATTAAAGAGACCTTAACTAAATTAGTCATAGAGACTGGCCATAGAGATTGGGTAATGCTCCTACCATATGCTCTTTTATGGGCTCGGAATACCCCTTCTGCTAAAACTAACCTAACCCCCTTTGAAATACTTTTTGGAACCCCTCCGCCTATTCGAGATTTATCCCCCTCTGACTTAAATATCCCAAATACCCCTTTGTCCATTAGGTTACAGGCCCTGACCAGAGTACAACATTGCCTATGGAAGCAGTTGTCTGACCTTTACCAGCCGGCAGGAGACGGGACCCCACATCACTACCAAGTCGGGGACTTTGTCTACGTCAGGAGACACCAACACCGGACCCTCGAACCCCGCTGGAAAGGACCCTACCAAGTCCTCCTCATCACACCCACTGCTGTAAAGGTCGATGGCATCGCTGCTTGGATCCATACTTCACACCTCAAGCCTGCTCCTGCTCCTGATGACCAGTGGACAGTGGAGAAAACAGATAATCCCCTCAAGCTGCGTGTCCGCCGCCCCAACAAATCCCCACCAACCGACCCGGCAGACATGGCAGGTGATATCGGGGACCAGTGATATAGTATGGGAAGTGACTTCCAATGACCATCCCCCCTGGACTTGGTGGCCGTCCCTGTATTCAGACCTCTGTCAGCTTGCGGCAGGGCTGGAGACTTGGGACATCCTGACCACGGACCCTGCTAGACCCCTTCCTTGTAATTCTGGGACATGTGCCTGCCCGACTGGTGGGATAGGGGGATGGGGCTATGGGTGCTCCCACCCACAGCTCCGCGCAGAACTCAGAGCATCTGACTTTTATGTCTGCCCCCGGGACGGTCGTGATAGGGACACGGCTTGGAGATGCGGGGGACTGGAAGTCTTCTACTGTAAGGCTTGGTGTTGTGAGAGTACCGGGACAACTTACTGGAGGCCCACATCCTCCTGGGATTGGATCAGGGTAACGCGAGTAGCCCGGGAGGGAGTAGGAATTTGGGACTCCCGCTGCTCTGGGAATGAGGCCTCTGGCTTCTCTGCACGGAGGCCAGGGACCTGGACTGGTAGTGGGCCATGTACAAATTTCACCTGTAACCCACTGAATATTACCTTTACCCACCATGGAAGAAGACAGGATAATACATGGCTAAAAGGCAGGCAGTGGGGTTTAAGAATATATGTGTCAGGATTTGATGCTGGATTAACGTTTAAAATTAAACTCCAGATAGGCACCGCTGGAGGCAGCCCATTAGGACCTAACAAAGTACTGGCTGAGGCCTGAACTGTGGTGGCGCAGTGGATAAAGTGTCGACCTGAAAATGCTGAGGTCACCGGTTTGAAACCCTGGGCTTGCCCGGTCAAGGCACATATGAGAGTTGATGCTTCCAGCTCCTCCCCCCTTCTCTCTCTCTGTCTCTTCTCTCTCTCTCTCCCTCTGTCTCTCCCTCTCCTTTCTAAAATGAATAAATAAATTAAAAAATTAAAAAAAACACAAAGTACTGGCTGACCAAAGGGCCCCAAGGCCTAGCAAGCCCCTTTCAGCCCCGGTGCAAGCTACTCCATCCCCTAGAGATACAGCCAGCAGCCCAGCCAGTGTCAGTAGTACACCCCTGTCACAAACCACGTCAGGTTCAACCACGGGGCAGCGATTATTAGATCTAATAAAAAGTGGTTTTGAAGCTTTAAATAGCACCCACCCCAACCTTACTGACTCCTGCTGGATATGCTTGCAGGCAGGGCCTCCCTATTATGAAGGGGTCGTAGTCAATGGGAGCTACTATGAGAACAAAAGCCCTTCCCAGTGTAATTGGGGCAGGCGTCACATGCTTACCCTCCCAGAAGTGACTGGACAGGGGATATGCCTGGGGACCCCGTCTGCTTCAGACAAGGCCCGATGCCTGCAGACTATTTCAATTTCTCCTAACAGTTCCTATTTGATCCCTGAGAAAGGAACTCGGTGGGCATGCAGAACGGGCCTGACTCCCTGTGTGTCCACTCAGGCCTTTAACAACTCTCAAGATTTTTGTGTAATGGTTAGGATTTTCCCCCGCCTTATATATCATGGAAATGAGGACTTTGAAGAGGCAGTTGAAGGGCGGACCAGGTATAGAAGAGAGCCTGTCACACTCACCCTAGCAGTACTGCTGGGAGCCGGGGTATTGGCAGGAGTGGGAACAGGAGCTGCTGCCCTAGTTAAAGGGCCCAAACAAATGGCCTCGCTAGAGTCTGCTATTACCCAGGATTTAAGGGCTGTAGAGCAGTCAATAGAAGCTTTAGAAAAGTCACTGACCTCCCTCTCTGAGGTCGTGTTGCAAAACCGACGAGGCTTAGACTTGTTATTTTTAAAAGAGGGTGGTTTATGTGCTGCTTTAAAAGAAGAATGCTGTTTCTATGCCAACCACACTGGAATAGTTAGGGACTCCATGAATAAGCTGAAAGAAAGGCTAAAGGCTAGGGAAAAGAGACTACAAGATCAGCAGGGATGGTTTGAAGGGTGGTATGCCAAATCACCCTGGTTGACTACCCTCATCTCCACCTTAGCAGGACCCCTTATAGTGCTATTGCTAGTTATCACCATTGGACCGTGTGTCCTGAATAGACTCACCACCTTCCTGCAGGGGCAAATAGGAGCAGTAAAACTCGTGATTATGAGACAACATTATGAGAAATTAGAACAGAACTCAGATCTCTAGGATTAGAGATATGCAACAAAGAAAGGGGGGAATGTAACAGTGGATTCCATCTGATTTTTGCTTAACTCATCTTGGCTTGTAAAACAATAACTGGCCCACCCGGCCCCTAGATGTTTGCCCAGGCTCCTTGAAGAAGCCGCAGGCATCCGGTGTTTGATTAGGGGCTTATCGGAAAGGCAAGGCCGCAAGCATCTGAGGCAATCAATTGTTGCATTCGCCGGGTAAAATAGACACTGGAGACGTTTAGAGAGTTTAAACAAAGTTTTATAGAAAAGTGAGCTCAGGTGACGGTCACCAGTCACACCGAGCACCTACAATTTAGGGGTTTTTATAGCGTAGCAAGCAAGCGGTTCATACAGAAGTGAATTTTGCATTTAGTACTTGGCTCCCCCAAATTAAATTTTAGTCAGATGTGCCTTAGTAACCAGTCATACAGTTGAAAGCCCCCAGCTGGAAAAGTCCCTATCTATCCTCCAGGATTGGGTTGCACTAATTATCCTGGGAGTTTTACGACTTTCCTATCTCAAGGACTCATCTATTCCTAGCCATCCTGGGAGTCTAACACCTTCCTTACCTCAAGGACCGGGAATAGATTATGTCACATCAATCACCCTGAGAACTGTTACAACTCCCCTCCTTGAAATTAAGCAGATGTTTGCCCATCAATTACCCTGAGAACTGTTACAACTCCTCTCCCTGAAAATAGGTATAAAACTTGCCTGCTGAAGTGGCTCGGGGCTCTTGGCCATTTCCTTGCCTTGGGCCCGCTCGCGAGTGTAATAAACTTTTTTTTGTTTTACTCTGAGTCTAGAATTCTGTTGGTGCGTCCTCAGTCAACAATAGTAATTAAATATAGAAATATAAAAATATATGTAAGATATATGAAAGTAATTAAGATATATTAAAAATAAAAAAATTAAATAAAGTTATGCCATCTGGATAGGAATTAATATAGTGTGTGTAGATGTGATAAATAGACTCTGACTTTCAAGCAAGGCCCAGTCAGTGTGTGTATGAAGTTATACATAGATAAGAAGTGGCTTGATGTCAAACTTTGTAAGTTAATTGTTGTAGTAATATAATGTTATAGTATTATAATTAAATATATAGAAATATAAAAAAACAAAAATATAAAAGATATATAAAAGTAATTAAAATAATATTTAAAATAATTAAGAAAATTAAATAATTTTATTTAATTAATATAGTGGGTGCAAATGTGATAAACTGACTTTCAAGCAGGGCTCAGTGTGTGTGTAAACTTATACATAGATAAGAAGTGGCTTAGTATCACAACTTTGTAAGTTAATGTAAATAACATCTTCAAAAGTGGTTTGATGTAAACATTTCAGTAGATTAACATAATAGGAGTTCCCTGCAAGGAACTCCCAAAATGGTGGTATGAGGTAATAATCCTGTAGATTGACACCTGTTAAAAGGCTTCGGCCAGAAAAGGTACTAAAGCTGAGGGCCCCCTGCTGCAGTAGTCGCCCAGACTCCAACGTTGATGTGGACTGTCTTCATGCCACTCTGAGCTCTCACCAAAGCCAGCCAAGAGGAGCATGCCAACAGGGCTCCCTTAAGCTGTACCCAGGCATGCCAAAAGGATTTGTGAGTAATAAATTGCCTGTGTGATTATTGCAACTAACTCCGTATGGAGCTGTTTTCAGATCCTGAGGTGACAGCGCTGGGGCCACACTCCACTGCCTGAGGGGGCAAAGGGAAGAAGGAGAGGAGAGGGAAGGGGAGAGAGGTGGGGGGAGAAGCATATTGTCCTTTCTCCCTGTGCCCTGACCCAGAATGGAACCTGGGTTGTCCATACTCCGGGCAGACAGTTTATCCACTGCGTGAACTGTCCAGGGCTATCTATGATTTTTGTTCATTAAACTTTAGGTCTGCAGTTCTGGTTGGTCCTGGCACTTTGCAACTGGCTGAGTCCCTGAAAGATAATGAACGAATGAGAGCCGTGAAGGGTGTGGAGGCCAGAGGTGCACGGGGAGGACCCGAGAGGCGGGGAGAGGCTACATGTGGGGCCGGTGGACTCAGGCGCAGCGCAGTCCGGACGCGCGGTGAGAAAGGAGCCCAGGGACCACAGCTCGGGCTCCAGGTGTTGCCATTGTCCAGGCCGCGTGAAGGTGAGGTTCCCTGGAGTTACTCATGTAGGTGGTGAAAAAAAGTGAAAAAGTGATACAGCATCAGGTTTTCTTCTTTGCTCATGGGTTCAGGTAAGACTTAGAATTTCCTGTACATTTTGGTGCAGGGTGTTAATTACGTTTCAGTTGCAATTATATTGTAAGTGCTCTTGTTATTCATCTTGGGGTTTATTTAAAAGTATTTGACAACTTGCAAGTAGATGGACTGTTTAGCAGATAAAATATATTATGCTCACTTTGTTAAAGTGGCGCTGCCCACGTGGAGGCCGTTGCCCAGGTGATATTAATGTGTGTCTGTGGGCAGGCAGAATCCTTGTAGCCTGGGGCTTGGTTTTGGGATTAAGCCTTTCCCACCCTTTTTTGATGTGGGGTGGTACAATCCAATCATGCCTCAGAGAAGTGACTTTGTATTAGAGAATTCCCTATTTTGTATATTGGATTAAGAGTTTGGATTTCTACACTATAAAATGGGGATGGAGCGGGTGCTTGCACTCTTGGTTCCTGGGATGATTAGCATGAGAGAGCAGAGGGAGCAGAGCAGAGAGCAGAAAGAGGCCATGTGGCCAGGAGAAGCAGCCAAGATGGCAGAGTGCTGAGTGAGATGCCAGTTTGTGTAGAGTTTGTATCTGGGATAAGGAAGGAGATGGGGAAGAGAGGAGAATAAGGCTGGTGAGCTAGAAACCTTTGATTCTAGGAAACTCGGATAAGTCAGTGGCTTTGTGAGCTCTGAATGTGAGTGGGTTTTGGAGCCCAGTGTATGTTTTTACTTGCCCGCTGGGTGCAAGCTAGGATTAAAGATGACAGCCCATCAGTTCTTGGCTCCGTTGTTTCTTTACCGACTGTCCGAATCCAATGCAAACCTGCATGGGCAAGGCGGCTGCTGTGTTGGTAGCCCTGGCCTTGTATACTGGCTTTACATGGACTGTGCAGTTACTTTTTGTTGCGGATTTCTAAAGGAACCGTAAGGAGAGGAAGATACGTAGTTTCCTTCTTTTTTTAAAAAAAATTTTATTATTTTATTTTTTATTTATTCATTTTAGAAAGGAGAGGGAAAGACAGAGAGGGGGGGGAGACAGAGAAAGAGAAGGGAGGAGGAGCTTGAAACATCAACTCCCATATGTGCCTTGACCAGGCAAACCCAGTGTTTCGAACCAGCGACCTCAGCATTTCCAGGTTGACGCTTTATCCACTGCGCCACCACAGGTCAGGCAAATATTTTTTTTAATATTTTTTTAAATGTATTTGATTTATTCATTTTAGAGAGGAGAGAAAGAGAGAGAGAAGGGGAGGAAGAGAAGGAAGCATCAATTCCTCCCATATCATATGTGCCTTGACCAGGCATGCCCGGGGTTTCAAACCTGCAACCTCAGGGTTCCAGGTCGACGCTATATCCACTGCACCACCACAGGGCAGAATACGTGGTTTCTATGTGTCACCACAGGGCAGGTGTGGAGCAGAACACAGTCGCCTTTACAGCCGCCATCCGCGCCATGCCCTCGCGCCCTCGTGTGGGCATCTCGGGGAATGACACCTTAGTGCAGGTGCGCCGAGAAGGTTCAGCAGAGCGGGTCCCCTATGAAGGAGGAATCTACTTTGCGTTCACGTTAAGTGTTTTCTCTCTTTACAGATAATTTTGAAAGAGATGGGGGGGTCTTCTCGTTACTGAAGGAGAGAGGTGGGATTCATCTATTTCAATGATAAATTTTTCTGTTTTTTCTTGCAGTTCTGCTGTGTGTCATTGGGAGCTTCTGTTTCTGAGTTTGTGTGCAGTGCGTGGAAAGCAGAAACTCCCACATCCATCCATCTCAGCAGTAGGAAGCGCTGGTCGTTGCAGTCATGGGTTTTGCCCTCTGCCGTACTAAGTGTTGTATGTCCATTTGTATGACATTTTCATAACACAGGTGGGTTCCAGAGTAGGTTTACAGTGATGAGTAGAAGCAGGAATTGTTCTATTCCTATTTATTAATTACTGTAATATTTTTCATAGAAAGCCCGTCAATCTTTATTCCCCCCCCCATAGAAATTTTCCCACTGTTTCCCTTTGAATCTGCGTGTTCCATGAGGGTTTTTGCATTTCAGAATGTCTCCCTTGTGGTGGTACGAGTTTTGATTTTGAAAAGGTGTCTTATCTATTGTAGTTTTAAATTTTATGAAGTATAAATGAATTTATTTTGCTAAGGTAAATGTGGACGAGTGTCCCTGGTTCCTGTGTTTTTCTTGTGAATGAGGCAGAAAAAACTAAAGTCAGGTGTGAGCGGCGGGCCCGTCCCCCAGAGACTGACCAGCCAGAGATGAGAAGCGGGGTCAAGAGAAAGGTACCGGTTTGGACCGGAGGAAATGGGGCCCAGACCCGAGGTTGATACTTTAAACGGGAAGAGAGAGGATGTCGGTGGATGTGAGGCCAGGTGCTGCCAGGCAGGGGCCATTCTCTCGGGGTCAGAAGTGTACAGGTGAGAGGATCCGAGACCCCGGGGATGTCAGGAGGGACAAAGGGGTCACGAGGGAGGGATTGGGGGAGGAGATGTAACTGGGCGGAAGGAGCAGAGAAGAATCTCCGGACAGCTTGTGGGGCACACGTTCCACTCCGTGTAAGTGAGCACTTCCAGTGGGAGCACTTTTCTATTTCAGTGTACACAGTGTTGAGAAAACAATGGAATTCTTTTTCTAAAAAGATTTTAGCTACTGATTTTAGAGAGAGGAGAGAGAGGAGCGGGAAAACATTCATCCACTGTAGTCACCCAGGATGTGCTTTGATCAGGCAAGTCTGCTGTTTCCAAGGCGATGCCAGCATTCCAGGTCCACGCTTCATCCACTGTGCCACCCAAGGTCAGGCTAATTATTGTTATCATTAATATTAATATTATTATTACTATCATGTAGCTATTATTAAAGAGCATGAAAATACTGTGTGTCTTTGTGTAGCATTTTATAATTTCATTAGTATAGATCATCGCTGTTCTTGTGAAGCAGATTCCCAGGCATTTTACCTGTTTTGCTGTTAATCGGGGCTGAAGAAATATATTATTCACTCAAGAGAGTTTGTATAAATAAAATATTTATGTATGACTGTTATTTCTCCTCCAGTGTAGTAAAATTTTTTGTTTGTAATAAATGTTAGTTGAGTGCCATGAATCATACAGGTACATAAGCTAGTATGTAGTCATCATAATCTGTAGATTGATGTAGGTGTAAGTCATGTGAAAGTTGTCAGAGTTTGAAAGGTAAAAAATAGAAGTGAGCTCATGCCAGGAGTTGGCAAAAAATAGTTTTCTTAGTTAAAAGTGCAATGATGAGTCAGTAAAATTGTACCATCCATCATAGCACTTGAAATGATTGTAGGTCTGGGATGCACACTGTGGTAGTAATGCTAAGTATAATTAGTCATTACCCATGCTCCATGTAGGGTGTTCGGGGAATACACACTATGGTCAAAGTCTTCATTTTTGAGGAGGAATTTTTTTGTTTGTTTGTTTGTTTGTTTTGTTTTTTTATTTGTTTTGTTTTCTCTACAACAAATGCCCAGGAACGCGACTGCTGTGTTACATGGTAAGTTTACTTTTGTTGCGACACCTTAGTAGTTCATTGATTGCTTTCTCATATGTGCCTTGACCGCGGACCTTCAGCAGACTGAGTAACCCCTTGCTGGAGCCAGCGACCTTGGGTCCAAGTGAGGAGCCACTGAGCCATTTCACCCACAGGTGTTGTAAAGTACCAAAGGCTACAAAATTAATATTAATATTTTAGGAGGCTTGGTGAACATTTTATTAATTTGGGTTAAGAGAAATTGTGAGAATAGTCTCTGTGCTGTGTGATTAGCATAACTAGGATGGCTCTTGCCATTGTATTGTAAATAAAAAGGGAAAGAAAGCATAGATTCCCTGACATTCCACCACACCTGTGGGGAAAGGAGTGAATGGCTAGCCAGGTGCAGGAAGGGAAAAGCCAAAATAAACCTTTTCTTATAGCAATGAGCCATTTGTGGGCATTTGTCCCCACGGAAACTACCTCTCTTATGTAAATGCATGTGGTTAATACGTCTGACTCTGGACAGAGAGATGGCGGATGAACACTAGAAAATATAGGAAGGCCTTTTAATATGTAAAGAGATATCTTTCTACCATTGTGTTGACTTGTAAATTTTGTTCTCTCCAAAATGATGTATGGTTTGCAAATTGAACGTGGTCCTATCATGTTAAAGGACATATGACTATAACCAATAGCGGTAAGGGGCTCCTAATTGCAATTTTTGCTTCTGTACTTCCCACTTACAAAACTATAAAAACTAAGTAGAACAAAGGGCCAGCGCGCTCTCCGTCAGATTTCTGTCGGAGTTCCCGCCGCTTGGCCAAGCTAGACAATAAAGCTTTAATGTGTAAACGACGGACCTTGCTTCTGTCTTCCATAATTCGGGTCCCTCCGAATTTGGATTAACACAAGCTGGTGAGCTTTTGCTCAAACCAGAGGAACCCGCACTCAAGCTGGTGACCTCGGGGTCTCGAACCTGGGTCCTCCGCATCCCAGTCCAGCACTCTATCCACTGCGCCACCACCTGGTCAGGCAAGGAGGAGGAATTTTTTAGAGGGTAAATTCTGGAATCTAATGAAGTAAGATGAAGGATTGGAAGTGATCGTACACAGGTATGAAAGTGATTTCTGTGTAATGAAAAGAAGCAGCAATGGTGAGATGTTTAGTCTGGTTCTGTCCCTGAGTGATTCAGTCTCATACTACGTGAGATTTTCCTCAACTCCTGAGTGTTTTTGGGTGCCTCATCACTGCAGGGCAGTCGATTGGGATTATGGCAAGATGGGAGGTTTTGTGTTTTTTGTTGTTTGTTACATCCATCAAGCGCGAGACCAAACATTGGAGACTTTCAGGGGTTTAGATCTTACTTTATTGGCCAAGTTTAACCTGCACAGGGACAAACTCTCAAGGTGTCCGGAGACACCATACCCACAAGGGGCTGCAAACGAGAGTCACACCTGGCACTTACAACTAGGTCCTTATATATCCTAAGTGAACAAGCATTATACAGAAACAGATGTGGCAATTAGATATTTGCTAGAAAGGTCGCGCACAGCATAGCAACAGGGGAAGGGTTTAGCTCAGTGGAGAATTTCAAACATAAACTTCTGATAAGGGTCTCTGACTCATAGAATGCAGGATGTTTGCCCAACTTTGTGCTGAACTCTTTGTTCTCGGTCTCAGAGGGACCTTGTCAGCACTTCTCTGTTCCTGTTTTTCTAAGAGTTAGACTCTGGTGGCCCCAGCACACTTCCTTGAACCTAACATTGTTCAGGTTGGGTTTTGAGTATCTATGGAGATATTTAAAGAGAGAAATTGTATTTCAGAATTAGGATTTGAAATGACTTGCTGTTTGTATTCTAGTTTAGACTTCTTGTTGTTCTATGTAGATTAGGGTCTGTGTTTTGAGCACTGTGGATCTTTTGGGCTGAGTCCATCTTTGTTCCGGTGAAGGGCTGTGCATTGTAGGTGCTCACATGATTCTGGTCTTTCTAGTCAGAGCTTGCAGATAACACCCAGCCCTCACCACTCCTTACAATACACAATGGCACTATTGTGGTTGTGGTAGAATATGCCCTGGGGGCATATTCATTTTTGGTTCAGAAACCTGACATAGGCATCAAATTTCTGGAGAGCAGAGTGATAGGAATGCAGCACTTTTCTTATTTCTGCATTGAAAGTATTTCCTAACTTTACCAGAGATTTAATGTTAGGGTTTGTGTGTGTGTGTGTGTGTGTGTGTGTGTGTGTTTAAAGATGTGTCTTTGAAAAAAATGTAAACATGACAATGCTGTTATTACCTTTACTTACAGGTTTCTAGATAGATGGTGTCATGAGCCATAAAGAGAGCATATGTAATTGAAGTGAAATGAAATGTCTAGGAAGGTGGTTTATTGTTCAGTAGGGTCAGTTTTTAAAGAGTTATAAGCATTCTTGGAAAGCATGTTAAATGTATTGTTTGAGATGGTGAAATAGTTATGTATCTTGAATTTTATTTATAAATTAGAGGTTTTTCTTTATATCCTTACTGATTTTTTCTGGGGGGCTGCATCGATTTTGAGAGGCGTCCATATCCCTGAATGAAAGAGGTGTGTTAAGTCTCTTTCTGTAATTATGAATTTTTCTCATTTCCATTTTAGGTCTGTGATTTAATATTTGAGTTTTGTTATGTATTGCATTGAAGTTATATATTTGCATTCATTAGAATGTATTGAAATAAATTTCAGTCCATAATTTGTAGGACCACTTTTTGCTTTTCAATGTAGTGCATGGTATCCACATATGTTTTGGTTTTGTTTCCTTTTTTTTTTTTGCTCTGTTATAGTGTAGGTGGCTCCAGCATTTTGTATTAGTTGTTAATATCTGTTAACATTCACAGAAAGTGGTTTTTGCAGATAGTAGGATGTAGGGGTGTTCCTCTTTTTCTCACATAGCCATTGTGACATCAGTTACTTTGTGAAGAAAACATTTTTAATGATGTAAAGAGAAACCTTTATGGTATAAAAATAGAGATGAGCTTGCATCCTGTACTGAAGTTTCCATTTGAAGAAGTAGGCTATGTATGTCTATTAGTAAGGAAAAGGTATTTTTTATTTTAAAAGTGATATAGTATACTTTAAACTAGGCTGAGGATCAGGGTTCGGGAATATAGGTTTATTTGTTGTTTGCTTTATATTGTAGAGGAACTGAAGCTAGGTGAAAATGATAGATAGCCATGTTCTGTGGTCTCTTAAAATTGTTTTGAGATAAGTGTATTTTTATATAGGAATCCATGTTTAATTTTACCAAAGCAAAGGAATATCAGTCTAGAAAGAGAATGCTGGACTGTAGTGTTAAGCCGAATTTGGAGGGACCCAAAACATTGAAGACAGAAACAAGGTCCATTGGTTACACATCAAAGCTTTATTGTCTAGCTTGGCCAAGCAGTGGCTACTCTGAGAGAATTCTGAAGGATAGTGTGCACCGGCCCTTTGTTCTACTTAGTTTTTATAGTTTTGTACGTGGGAAGTACAGAAGCAAAAATTGCAATTAGGATCCCCTTATGACCATTGGTTATAGTCATGTGTCCTTTAACACAATAGGACCATGTTCAATTTGCAAGCCATACATCATTTTGGGGAAAACAAAGTTTACAAGCCAACACAATGGTAAAAAGATGTCTCTTTACATATTTAAAGGCATTCCTATATTATCTAGTGTTCATCTGCCTGAGTCACACATGTTAACCACATGCATTTACATAGGAGAGGTAGTTTTGGTGGGGACAAATGCCCGCAAATGGCTCATTGCTATGAGAAAAGGTTTATTTTGGCATTTCTCTCCCTGTACCGGGCTAGCCATTTACCCTTTTCCCCACAGGCATGGTGGAATGTCTGGGGATCCATGTTTTCCTCCCTTTTGCATTTACAATACAATGCCAAGGGCCCTCCTGACTATGCCAATTACACAGTACAGAGACTATTCTCACAATTTCTCTGCACATCTTAACCCAAATCAACAAAATGTTTCTCAAGCCTCCCAAAATATTAATATTAATTCTGTAGCTTTTGGTACTTTACAACACCTGTGGGTGAAGTGTCTTAGTGGCTCCTCAGTAGAAAATAGGAAGAAAGATTGTTAGTGACATTCAGAAACAGTTGTGAAAGATTGAATATAGTAGAGTCATGAGGAGAAGCAGAGATCCTGATATGACCAGTCTGGTTCATTAGAGAGTGATTCAGTGTCCAAGTTCTGAGATGTTCCTTGCCTCTTGGATGTTCTGGGGCATCATCTGAGGCTAAGATCCTATTCAGCCATTTTTTTTGTATTTTTCTGAAGCTGGAAATGGGGAGAGACAGTCAGACAGACTCCCGCATGCGCCCGACCGGGATCCACCCGGCACGCCCACCAGGGGGATGCTCTGCCCACCAGGGGTGACGCTCTGCCAACCAGGGGGCGATGCTCTGCCCCTCCGGGGCATTGCTCTGCCACGAACAGAGCCACTCTAGCACCTGGGGCAGAGGCCAAGGAGCCATCCCCAGTGCCCAGGCCATCTTTGCTCCAATGGAGCCTTGGCTGCAGGAGGGGAAGAGAGAGACAGAGAAGAAGGAGGGGGAGGGCTGGAGAAGCAAATGAGTGCTTCTCCTATGTGCCCTGGCTGGGAATCGAACCTGGGTCCCCCACACGCCAGGCCAACGCTCTACCACTGAGCCAACCGGCCAGGGCCTATTCAGCCATTTTTGAAGATGGTTTGAAATTGGGTTTTTTTCCTCAGGTATCTGCTTCCAGGTGGGTTGGTAAATCAAGAGAGTCAGAATTTGTAATCTATGATTCCAACTGACCTGCTGTTAGTATTCTACATTTTATGTGGTGCCATATAGAGTAGGTCTGAGTTCTGAGTAGCATTAACATTTGGGCTGGGTCATTCTTTGTCCTGAGGGAACATCCTCTGCATCGTTGGTGTCAGGGGCACTTTTTCATTCTATACACTGCTCACAAGTAATGCTCACTCACCTTCAACCCCCACCCCCTGGTGGAGAATGTGAAACTCCATGCACTGCTCACAAGTGATGCTCACTCACCTTCAACCCCCACCCCCCTAGTGGAGAATGTGAAACTCCATGCACTGCTCACAAATAATGCTCACTCACCTTCAACCCCCATCCCTGGTGGAGAATGTGAAACTCCATGCACTGCTTACAAGTGATGCTCACTCACCTTCAACCCCCACCCCCGGTGGAGAATGTGAAACTCTGCAATCTTGGCCAAGCATGCCCTCAGAGCAAATTCCCACTTGGTCCAAAAAAAAAACACTGAAGCTGAAGCCTTTACTGTTTGTGGAATCAGAAACGTTCATGATGAAGCAGTTTTGTTACCTTTCTGTTCAAAATACTTTCTAGCGCTCTCCCTCAGATTTCTGTCGGAGCTGCTGCCGCTTGGCCAAGCTAGACAATAAAGCTTTGATGTGTAAACGATGGACATTGTTCCTGTCCTTCATGCTTTGGGTCCCTCCAAATTTGGCTTAACATTTGGTGCATTGGCTGGGAAGGGGACTACCGTTGGTCTGCACACCGAAGCTTTCTTGTTCAACCCCGGGTATACAGCTTTGAGCCTTGAACCTCGGTGGAAGGGCCCATTCCCGGTAGTCCTCAGTACCCCCATGGCTGTAAAGATTGCTGGCCACGCAGCGTGGATTCATCGAGTTCACATCAAGCCAGGTCCTGATCAAACTGACACAGCTAAATGGAGGGCTCAACCAGAACCCAAAGATCCACTCAAGGTCCCATTCTGGTGCTCCTTGTCATGCTCCTGATCGGCCCCTGTGTTCTACGCATGGTGGCCACCCTGGTCAAATGCCAGCTAGGGGTCACCAATATCCTCGTCCTTCGACCCACGCTTCAGCCCACCTACCAGCCTCTCCCCTCGGTAGATACCGCGTCTTATCCTCCCATTCAGAGGGGGGAATGAGGAGCCACTGAGCCACTTCATCCGCAGGTGTTGTAAGGTACCAAAAACTACAGAATTAATATTTTAAGAGGCTTGGAGAACATTTTATTAATTTGGGTTAAGGTGTGCAGAGAAATTGTGAGAGTAGTCTCTGTACTGTGTGATTGGCATAACCAAGATGGCTCTTGCCATTGTATTGTAAATGAAAAGGGAAGGAAAGCATGAATTCCCTGACATTCCACCACACCTGTGGGGAAAGGGGTGAATGGCTAGCCAGGTGCAGGAAGGGAAAAGCCAAAATAAACCTTTTCTTATAACTATGAGCCATTTGCGGGCATTTGTCCCCATGGAAACTACCTGTTTTATGTAAATGCATGCAGTTAATACGTCTGATTCTGGACAGAGAGATGGCGGATGAACATTAGAAAATATAGGAAGGCCTTTTAATATGTAAAGAGATATATTTCTACCATTGTGTTGACTTGTAAATTTTGTTTTCTCCAAAATGATGTATGGTTTGCAAATTGAACGTGGTCCTATCATGTTAAAGGACATATGACTATAACCAATAGTGGTAAAGGGCTCCTAATTACAATTTTTGCTTCTGTACTTCCCACTTACAAAACTATAAAAACTAAGTAGAACAAAGGGCCGGCACGCTCTCCCTCAGATTTCTGTCAGAGCTGCTGCCACTTGGCCAAGCTAGACAATAAAGCTTTGATGTGTAAACAACAACAAAAAAAACTTTCTAAATGTAGTAGTGATTTATTTGAGGGGCTTATTTTAGACATTGATTTAAAAACACATTAGTATAATGATACTGTAATTACCTTTTTTTACAGGTTTGTAGACATAAGGTGATGAGAGACACCCAGAAAGTCCATGTAACTTTAGGGAATCTTCATTGGTAAGAACTTGTTTTATTGTTCTGTGCAGTCATTTTTTTTAAAAAAAAAAAAAGCTCTAAATGTTTTTGAACATGAGATTTAGTTTTTAGTTTTAGGGTTCTAGTAGAGCACTTATGTATATGGAATATTCCAAATGAGACATGGCTGCAGGAGGGGGAGAGAGAGAGAGAGAGAGAGAGAGAGAAAAGATAGGGGGAGTGGTGGAGAAGCAGATGGGTGCTTCTCCCGTGTGCCCTGGCCAGGAATCCAATTCGGGTTATTCACACTCAGAGCTGACACTTCATCACTGAGCAAACTTGCCAGGATCAGTTTTGTAAGATTGTGGATAATGGGGGAAGGTCACTCTCATGCCCTCACTTCCAGTCCTCGAGCCCACCCTGTCTCTGCTCCTGCTCTGCCTCCACTCCCCACCATCTACTCTCCAGTCTCCCACGTGTCCTCCGCTACTTCTCCTCTGCCTTTCCTACAGTTTCCCACTGCCATTACCTTCCTACTTCCCTCACCATCAAACTTGCATCTGTAGATTTTCAGGATAGTGCCAGAGAGGGTCTCCACTGACCACCACCCCCTAGTGTGCTGCTGTCCTGCCACACCACAGTAGCCCGTCCCTGCCTCTGTCAGCTGGAGTTCTCGGTGAGGAAAGCATAGGTAATTGTTTTATTGCTGTATGTGTTTCATCATTTCATGTCTTCCTAGATTTTTGGGACTAGTAGGGTTCCCACCCAGGAGGTATTGCTGGGGAATCTTCCAGTGTTGTATAGACTTTATTGAATAAAAGGGGAAGAGCTGGGGACCCTGGATATGTTGTGGGGCAGGGACTCCCATGGAGACTAAAAGCAC
The DNA here is from genome assembly GCF_036850995.1 of Saccopteryx leptura. Classification (NCBI taxonomy): domain Eukaryota; kingdom Metazoa; phylum Chordata; class Mammalia; order Chiroptera; family Emballonuridae; genus Saccopteryx; species Saccopteryx leptura. Next base: position 105,057 of record NW_027095745.1, read on the forward strand.
CTGGGGAGAAGTTGAACTGATCTGGCTGCTGGGTACCTCCCCTCAGCAGGGAAGCTGTCATCAGTGCACATCAGCAGATCCCCCACACCATTCATAGAAACAGTGAGTTGTTTAAGAATTGTCTGGCCCTGAGATATTTTGCCAGTGATTTGTGTTCCCTGAGTTCTGTAGAGGACAGGAGTGTTGACTCCTCACCAGGAGATTTACATCCTAGTTTTCAGAAAAGGGTGTGTAGGGAAAGGATATCTAGGCTGTGCTGGTCATCAAAGCATGTTTCCAGAGAGCTTTCTGGTGGGGGCACCTTCTTTACTAAGTTGCAATGTGTGTGTTCATGAAGAAAGCAATAATGTTAGAGTCATTGGCTTGGCACGCTGAATGTCTGCACAAAGGGTTTATGAGGTGGCGAGAGAGGAGGTTCACTCACTCTCAGAAGAGCCATGGGCATCTGTGGTGTGTAGTAACATTTCCCACCCCCTTGAAGCTCTGTCCCAGAAAGCAGGGCCTCACCTGAGTTTATTAAGGTGATATCCAGGGGCATTGTGGAGGGGGTAGGGGTGATGCCTGCTAGGGGAGATCTCACCCACTTTAGTGCTGAGGCACCCATCCTTGCCACCCTCGTTTGTAACATGGATCTACTGGACCTGGCCACAGGCACCCCAGGGATTTGAGATGGTGATTCCTGTCCATTCCCTTGGTGTTCAGGGTGTGAGATGGAGGTAGGTCCCCAGTCTGCAGTCCAAGCCCTTTCTCCCTCTGTGGGAGTCCTCTGGGGGGGGGAAGGGGAGCTGGTTCCCAGAGCATCATGCTTGACTAGTTTCATTGTGTTCTCTTCTCCCCAGTGTCCTGTACTCTCATTGGACGTGGTGGGGAGCTGTTCCTGTGCTGTGTGGGTGGGTCAGGGGCAGTGTGTGGTGTCCCGGCATGGGTTGGCAGAGTGTAGTATAGGAGATGACACGTGTTTCATAGACCATGTGGCAGGAAGGGGCAAAAGGAACCGTAGCTCAGTTGGGGTCTAGCAATATTCATGAAGACCAAGTAGGTGGATGGGGTTAAGAGATCTGGCCATAGGGTACTTCCTAGAGTTAGCGGTTTGGGGCAGCTGTCTGAAGTCCCAAAGAGAAGTTATCTTTTTCTAGTTCCCCAGGCAGCCTTTTATATAGGGTTCAGCTATCCTCCTGCCCCAAATTCCTAGGGAATCCTTATGAGCTGGGGCCCTTTACTGTACAAAAGGTGAAATGCACAAAGGCTCGGGGAAGGGGACTGTGGGGAGATGCACTTATAAGAAAGGTGGAGAGGCCCTGTGTGTCCCTCTCAGAGCCATTTTGCCATGAGTCATTGGAAGTGTCAGGGTGGTAGAGGAGTATTGACAAACTTAAGAGGGTTGTACTGTGATAACCCATAATAGCGCATTGTACAGTTGCTAAGGGGAATCTTGATTCTGGATTGGCCCTGTGGGTGCAGTAGTCTCAGAATGGTTGAGAATTTCCTGTTACAACTTAGATGAGAAGTATCTGAAGTCTCAGAGGTTTATTCCCTCAGGCAGGGTGACATGTCCCGGAGCTATGGAAGTTCCTGGATCCAGAGGACAGTTACAAGTATACGGGATCTTAGGTGTAGAGTTTGTTAGTGGAAAGAGATGGAAAGAGTGAATAGGGTTCTTGGGAAGCTAAGAGAACTCTGGAAGGCCTTCAAGGGGTCCAGGGAGCAAGCTATATTTAAGTTCAGGGGGAAGAGGAGTGGGAGCTAGGCATTTGGGAACGTTGTGAAGTCCAGGGAGCTGAAGATGGGGGCAGAAGTGGGATCTCAGTCTGGGTCTTGAAGCCTATCTTCTTGAACACACAGTTGTAAATGATGTGGTCCTATTGAACTGTATTGGATGGTGATCATTTGTTTTGGCCAAGAAGGATTTTTCTTAATGTGCAGGGAAACATTTAATGTGGCAGTGTGAAGAAAATGGACCACCTCATTCATGGCATAGTGGAGGGAGAGAGAGCAGGTCCTGTGTTCTGTAGGGTGACATGGTGTCAGAAAGAAGAAACAAACACAGTAAAACCACACACAGGATTGAAGACTGTTCACAAGAAGAGCACATGCCAGACGGGGAGTTACTCATGTCTGTGGAGGAGGGTGGGGGTCCTTTTTTTCCATCCATGTCAAAGAGGGTACAGACAGGGTGTTGGGAAAAAGCAGAGGTGCTCCAAGTGTGTGAGAATATCTGAGTCATTCTGAGAGTGTCATAGCCAGAAATCTATAAATCAGTTCATACCCGAATATGAGGCCCTGTCATGTCCTCAGGGAAAAAGTGTGGGTTGCATATGAGGAATGGAGGAGCAGTGGAGGGAGCGTAGGTGGGGAGCATCATGAGATCGGAGGCAGCCAAGTGTCCCAGGGAGAGAAGTGATCCTGGGTGGGGTCATTGTCCCTGGCAGGAATGGAGGAGCCCTGTGAGACAAGGTGGGACAGCTAGAAGGGAGTGGTGAATGGTGTCGAGGTAGGACATGGATTTGAAATTATAATCACATAGTTAATGGCTTTCTGGGACTACAGGAAAGATCTGTGTGTTGGGTTGGATGGCTTTTGTGCCTGACAGGGAACTAGCTGGTAACCTGTGAACACCTTGGCTCCCCTGAGAGAGGGCAAGTGAAGGAGCAGTGTCACAAGAAGGGGAGGGAAGGGGTCCGTGAAATCAGTCAGTGGGGATTAGACTTACCATATCCTTCCATCAGCTAGGGTCCAGAGGGGAAGGCTGTGTGTCTTCAGCAGAGAGGAAAGAGTTTTGTTACTTGTCATTTTAAATGAGGTGCATGATGGTGATTGTTCATTGGACTATGTGCCTGACTCGTAGGTCTCCTCACTGGTAGTAGGAGAGAGTGTAAGGAAAAGAAGTCTCTGTGATAGAAGTCTCCAAGGATGCCTGCATGAAAAAGGTATGGGTTCCAGTGGGAGGGGGTAGAGTTAGTGTTGTGTTTTAGAAAGTTTACCAGGGTTTGGTAAGCTCTGTGTGTATTTGGAATGAAGAGGTTAGGAGAACTCTTTCTAAATGTTTTCTTTTTTTAGATGAAGGCATGGTTGTGAATTAAGGTAGATACTGAAAAGGCAGACAGTTTTCAGGCTATATTAGGCTTTTCAACTGTCAGATACCTTAATGTGAGGGAGGAACATGCATTCATAGTGGTACAAGTGTATGGTATACTGGAAGGAAAAAGGGGAAAGCATAGAAACCTGAGATTTGTCCTGTTATAAACACGTCAGTGTTGATATCTCATTTTCACCAGCTGAAAGAACATGCTTCAGGTCCTGGCAGAGCAGTTCGATGTATAAAGCATGAGTCCTATGAAAGTTCTGGATTGGATTCACATTCAGGACATGAAAAATAGGAGCCATGTGTTCCTAAACTGCTCCCTCTCCACAGTTCTGTTTCCAGCAGGTGGACTGTGGCTGTGCCCGTTGGAGAGAAGGCAGTGAGCGTACCTCAGATGATGCACGTGTCAGCAACAAGTGGGGAAAATAGGTCCTTGTAATTGAGCATCATTCTCAGGTGGGGTTGCCAGGAAGCTCCTCAATAGGGTGTGTATGTGGCATTCTGTGTCAGTGTTTTCTCACCTGCCACTTAAGGATAACAGAGCCCATAGTCCAGGGCAGGTGCAATCACGGTGTGTTGCTATAGAACAGGAAGTGTGGTGATGGTACATGAACTCACCTGGTGACGGTGGATCATGGGGACACTGAATAGTAATCATGTCTGCAGGGTACATTCCATGAAGGTGGTCCCTGGCTGGGTTATAGTTTCAGTGTCATCACGGAAAATGAGGTAGTCATGTGTGGTGGTATGAGGCTGAATCCACTCGTGATCCATAGGAGTGACAATGTGCAGGGTTCCTGCGACCTCATGTTTTCTCCACCTCCTTGAAACCTTCTATACTCCTGGGAAAGAACAGACCCTCCTCAGAAAGGGTGGAGATGTGTGCAACCAGGGATGGATATTTCTAGAGATGGAATTGCCTTACCAAAAGGACAGGCTGAAACTCTCCTTTCTGATATCCACCATTACTTACACATAGGGCCAAAAGCTCTCTATCGGTTCTTACAACCACTCTTTTTCTTCCCAGGCTTCCAGCAGACTATTGAAAAGGTACACACAGCATGTGCTGTCTATTCCAAAGCCTCTACACTAGGGGGACTCTGCCCCCAATTCCTCACTCATTAACTGAGGGGGCATGTGCCAGGCCAGGATTGGCAGATTGACTTCACTCATATGACCACTCACAAAAATCTCTGTTATTTCTTAACTTTTGTTGATACCTTTTCAGGATGGATAGAAGCCTTTCTTACCTCTCAGAGATGGCAGACACCATTGCCTCCAATCTCAATGAAAACATCATCTCGCAGTTTGGACTGCCGACTACCATCCAGTCAGACAATGGCCTGGCCTTCACTGCCAAATAGTCCAGCAGGTTGCCACCTCTCTCAACATTACCTGGAAACTCCACATACCCTGTCACACTCAATTGTCAGGTAAGGTGAAAAGGGCCCATGGCATCCTGAAGAGTCAGCTAACTAAACTTTCATCGAGACCAGATTCTCCTGGACAAACGTCCTCCCCTGGCACTCACCAGAATCAGGGCAACTCTGAGAAACCCCACTGGTCTCAACCCCTTTGAGGTGGTTTATGGTAGACCATTTCTAATCAATCACAACTTACCTGTCAACCCCCTCCTCTTGCCATGTACCTCCCCTTTCTATCTTTACTTCTCCATCTTCTCAGGGAACATGCAGACTGGACCCTTCCTCCCATAGGGGTCCAGATGAAACACACCTGATGGTCCCCCTCCAACCAGAAGATAGAGTTCTTCTAAGGGAGCTCCAGCCTGGCTCCCTAAAGCTCAGGTGGACAGGACCCCATATGGTAATACTGACTATTATTACTGCAGCCAAGCTCCTGGGGCAAACATCTGGGTACCATGTCTCTCGCCTCAAACTTGCCCCTGTGCAGAACTGCTGGGAGTTAGACCACTGAGCCTTACTCGACTGTGGCTCACCAAAAGGTTGGGCCATGCAGACCCTCCAGTTGCTCTTGTCCCTCCCACCAGGAACCTGCCACCAGAGTGAGCAGAAGCAGGAAGCAATGCTGTTCAGTAAGACTGGCCTGATAAAAGAAGTGTCAATCTTCTCAACTGTCTGCAAGAAAAATTAAGCAAAAATCTCTCCTCCTACAACCTGATTAACTCCTACTGGCAGCCACCTATTTTGACCTGGGCTGCCCCTATCTTACCTAAATCTCCTTCTAATTATCACCGTATAACTCATATTTGCCCCTCTTTTTTTTAAATTCTTACAGAACCACACCAGCAAAGTTTCTCAACACATGGCCAAACGAATGTTTCTCTTCACACCCCTCAAAGCCACCACCTTCTGATCTACCCCTTCCCATGATGCCCCTAATCAGCAGGAAGTAGCCAGATAAATAAGCGGCACCCCTAATTAACACAAAAAGTTTGGAATGTAAGATCGGTGAATAATGGGGGAAGGTCACGTGAAGAACCCGGGAACTTTGGCTAGGACAGCCCACAACCAAGCACGCCAAAAGAAACTTCCCAGCAGTCCTTGGGAAAAAGTGACTGACTGTCAGCCAGTGAGGTTTTGCTACATCATATTAGCTCGACTTCCCTAGAGGACTCCTTTAAATTTGCCCACGTGGTCTCTGCATGTGCGATTTTCCTGACCTTCATCTTCCGGGCCAGTAAATCTCATTTGAGAAATGCTCTGAAAAAAGCCTTTACTATTCCACACGTGGTGGCTACTCTCCTTCCTTCCTTCTAGGTGGGGAAAAATATCTTACATTTAGGAATTTCTTTTAATATGTAGAATGACATTTTTACTATTGTAGTACTTTATAAGTTTTAGTATGTAAAAAAGTTTTTTTTGAATCCTATAGACAAATATTGTAAAGTTGCTAATGAATTGTGTCCTTACCCTTTTCCCCAAACCTGTATAGGTGAAAACAAAGGTGGTATGCTTATGCCATAATGTCATGCTCTCCCCCGCACATGTGTGATCAAGGGTATATAAACTGCCCCTAAAATATTTTGCACACACATGATTTGGGCCTTCCACATTTCCCCATGTAAGCTATATGCGGCCAGCATATTTAATAAATCTCCTCCTTTAATAAAACTTTTCAAAACTGATCTGTATGTGGTGTCTCTACGTAAACACGCAGAATTAAGGTTTGAGTACTTTACAACAGTGTTAACTTATAAGTTTTAATATGTAAGAATGTTTTTTAATAAATCCTATAGATCAGTTGTAGTCAACCTGGTCCCTAACACCCACTAGTGGGTGTTCCAGCTTTCATGGTGGGTGGTAGCAGAGCAATCAAAGTATAAATTAAAAGATAGATTTAACTATAATAAGTTGTTTTATAAAGATTTATTCTGCCAGTGAAAATCTGACATAAAGTACTTGGTAAGTAATTACTATTATATGCTTTAACTTGCTGTAACTCTGCTTTATAAATTTTATAAAGTAAAATTACTTCTTTACTTTATAAATCACCATTGCTGTGGAACCAGTAGGCAGTTAGAAAATTTTACTACTAACAGAGACACAAAAGTGTGTGGTAGGTATAAAAACGTTGACTATCCCTGCTATAGACGGATGTTATAAGCTCCTTTTCCCGCTAACCTGTATGTGATCAAGTGTATATAACGAGCCTCAGAGCTATATTGGGGACTGCACGATTTGGGTCAGCTAAACTCCATGTTTGTCATATGCAGCTGGCTTATTAAAAAATTTCTTCCTGCCTGACCTGTGGTGGCACAGTGGATAAAGCGTCGACCTGGAAATGCTGAGGTCGCCGGTTCGAAACCCTGGGCTTGCTTGGTCAAGGCACATATGGGAGTTGATGCTTACTGCTCCTCCCCCCTTCTCTCTCTCTGTCTCTCCTCTCTCTCTCTCTCTCCCTCTCCTCTCTAAAAATGAATAAATAAAAAAAATTAAAAAAAATTTCTTCCTATTAATAAAACTCCTCAAATATTTATTTGGACTTGGTGTCTCTACATAAACCCATGGAAGTAAGGTACAGTACTTTACAACAGTTTCCCATTATGGGTTTCTAGTATCCTCCTGTTGGTCAAATAAGTTTGTAAATATGATATATATGTTTGCTCGCTTGTGACTTATATTGGATGTGGGGGACAGCTATGAGCAGGCCAGGTCGTTGTGGCCTGAGGTTTGGTTTTGGGACTGAGCTTTTCCCCACACCCTTGACTGATTGTATGATCTGGGTGGTGCACTCTCATGAGGAATCCAATCATGCCTTGGATAAGTGACTTTGTATCGGGGACTTCCTTGTTTGTATATTGGATTAAGGGATTTTGGTTTTCTACACTATAAAGTGGGACAGACCAGGAGCTTGGACACACAGTTCCTGCTATCACAATTGCAGGGGCTTCCCTGATCCCTTGCCCTTCATGGGAAGAGCTGGTTTTCTGCTTTTCCCTTGTCTTCTTTTGTGGTTTGCCTGTCTTGGTGAGACACCAATAAATAGGATGGCCCCCCATCCTCTGACTCCGCCATTTCTTTATCGTCTGCCCGAATCCAATGGGAACCTGCATGTGAATGGCCACGATGGCGGCTCCTGGCCTTACAACTGGCGTAGTTTCCGGCAGGATTCAGAGATTGGTATGGAGCCACCACCCTTGATGGGTGGGATAGAGTACTGGTTGCTGCTCTGGCTCCCCGTGGCTGTCCTTTTAGGGGCCATGGGCTACATGTTTTTTACTCAAGAGGAAACTGCCTGAGGTCAAAAGCTTCAGCATGAATTGCAAATAGAATGGCAGAAAAGGCTGGAACTGGAGCGAGCACTGGAGAAGGAATTACGGGTTCGCGAGTTGCAGTTTACCCTGGAAGCTGAACGTCTTCACCGGCAGTTGCTGGAGAAACAACTGCGGATTCAAGAGCTCGAGTCTCAGCTTCCGGCCAAAAGCCAGCAGCCACAGGAGCCTAAACGGTCACCAAAGGAGCAGCAGCATCCGTGCCGGTGGATTGGCTTCGAGTCAGCGGGAGCAGGCGCTTGCGACTCCTCTTCTGAGGATGAGAAGGCTCAGGCTGAAGCTGCCATACGCACACTGAGAGCCCGACCAGTTGTCGCCAAGAAGGTAAAAACCCAGCAACAAAGAGTCCCTCAGGGGCAGCCACAGCCTCCTGCCCAGGTAATGGAACACTCTGTGGTCCGGCCCTATACCCAGGCAGAGCTGATGGAGTTGGGGGCACAATTTAGGCAGAAACCTACTGAATCCCTGGTAGCCTGGTTACTACGATTATGGGATATAGGGGTGGATGGCATCATGCTCTCCGGAACAGAGATGGAGAAATTGGCCGCCATTACCACACACTCTTCCTTGAGGCAGCGTCTTCAGAACTGCCATGGCAACCCAGGACAACATACCCTATAGCTGGATGGGTGAGAGATTGGGCAACTAAACCACGTAGTGGTATGGCCCAAATGTCTACCCTGGCCAAGTGGGGTGCCTATCTGCAACAACGCTGTGCTCTTAGCACCAGCCCATTGAGGGCAGAACTGCAGGAAGTCTTGGGTCCAGTCACCTATGCGACCTTAGAGTCAGGTGCAACTGGGGCTCAGGAGGCAGAACCTGAGGTCAGTCCCTACCAGGAGGGGCCGGTGCCCATCCCCGAAGATGCCTGGTATACTGATGGTTCCAGCAGGGGCCAACCTGCCAAATGGACGGCTATCGCCTTCCATCCGGCCACTGAGACTATTTGGATGGATACGGGTACAGGCCAAAGCAGCCAATGGGCAGAATTAAGAGCTGTTTGGCTAGTTGCCCATAATGAACCTTCACCTCTGGTGATCTGTACTGACAGTTGGGCTGTCTATCGTGGACTGACCCTTTGGATTGCTACTTGGCACATTAACCAGTGGATGGTAATGCACCGTCCATTATGGGGTCAGGCCATGTGGCAGGACTTATGGGAAATAGGACACCAGAAGCAGGTGACAGTATATCATGTCACAGGACATGCCCCTCTAGCCCATCCTGGGAATGATGAGGCAGATACGTTGGCAAGGGTGCGATGGTTGGAGACTGCACCTGCAGGTGATGTGGCACAGTGGCTCCACCGGCGCCTGCTCCATGCAGGACAGAAAACTATGTGGGCTACGGTTAAGGCGTGGAACTTGCCTGTGTCCTATGCAGAGGTACTTGCAGCCTGTGAGCAATGTGCAGTATGTTCCAAGGAACACCCTCGGAGACCACTGGTGTCACCTGGACAGATCCAGAGAGGTCATGTCCCACTGACACGATGGCAGATAGACATCATTGGACCCTTACCAAAGTCAGAAGGGTACCAGTATGCAGTCACTTGTGTAGATACTGCCACCGGGCTGCTTGCTGCTTACCCCGCTCGTAACCCTGACCAGAGGGCAGTCATACAGGCTCTGGACCGCCTGAGTGCTGCATACGGGCGACCGCTGGTCCTTGAAAGTGACAATGGTACCCACTTCACTGGTTCAACGGTGAGGCAATGGGCTCAAAAGCTGGGGGTGGACTGGAAGTACCATGTTCCCTACCACCCCCAGGCTGCTGGTATCATTGAGCGTTATAATGGACTCTTAAAGCAGGGACTGCGACAGGAGGGGGGCACCGGCTCTCTTACTGGATGGACACGCCGCTTATGGACAGTACTTCGGATTTTGAATGAGCGACCTCGACGGGGAAGCCCAGCTCCAGTAGAGGCCCTCCTGCATCGGACAGCTGCCCCTATTCAGTTGCAGATATGCACCAAGGACATTTTACTCAAGCCAGGTTTCGGACAGCAGGGCAATGTGCTCTTGCCTGCTCCAACAGCCCTTCTTAAAGGACAACAGCTTCAATGGACTTGGCCCTGGACTGTACAGGCCCCCCATCTGAGATGGGTGGCCTTGTTGGCACCATGGGGAAAGGGGTTAGAGGTGGACCTCCAGTTAACCCCTTGGGCAACCAGCACCTGGCCACCTAAGGTAGAAGTGTATTATCCCTTGAGTGCTCAAGGGGACAGCATTTTGAAGGGCACCTTTGTAATTTCTTTATGGCCAATAATGAGTTCCCCTATTTTACTACACATAGAACCAGCAGATGCTGGTGTATTGGCCAATAAGGTTTGGTATGCCCGCTCAGGGCGGCCTCTGGTGCCAGCTACGGTGCTGTCTGCAGACAAAACTCTGGCCTGTATTCTGCCAGAGGGAAAAGATTTGCCTCTCTTGGTGCCACTGACAGCTCTCTCATTTCGCCCATAGTTTTTGATCTGTTAATCCTATTGCTGTAGTTGGTACTATTTCTGTTTATGCAATGTATCCTACTCCTTGCACAGTGACAATCATGGAAGATGCCTGTGGTTTAGATTATAAAGCGAGCAAAAGGGGTGGAATGTTGGTCAAATAAGTTTGTAAATATGATATATATGTTTGCTCGCTTGTGACTTATATTGGATGTGGGGGACAGGCTATGAGCAGGCCAGGTCGTTGTGGCCTGAGGTTTGGTTTTGGGACTGAGCTTTTCCCCACACCCTTGACTGATTGTATGATCTGGGTGGTGCACTCTCATGAGGAATCCAATCATGCCTTGGATAAGTGACTTTGTATCGGGGACTTCCTTGTTTGTATATTGGATTAAGGGATTTTGGTTTTCTACACTATAAAGTGGGACAGACCAGGAGCTTGGACACACAGTTCCTGCTATCACAATTGCAGGGGCTTCCCTGATCCCTTGCCCTTCATGGGAAGAGCTGGTTTTCTGCTTTTCCCTTGTCTTCTTTTGTGGTTTGCCTGTCTTGGTGAGACACCAATAAATAGGATGGCCACCCATCCTCTGACTCCGCCATTTCTTTATCGTCTGCCCGAATCCAATGGGAACCTGCATGTGAATGGCCACGATGGCGGCTCCTGGCCTTACACCTCCATAATGAATTCACTGTAGCATTCACCGGGGTACAAAACAGATGTCGGAGACTTTCAGGAATTTAGATGGAAAATTTATTGGCCAAGCTTTTAACCTGCGCAGTGGCGGACTCTCGGTTATCTCAGGGACACTATACTCTTAAAAGTCGCAGATGAGAGCCACATCCAAACACTTACATAACTAGGTCTTATATAGGCTGAGCAAGCAAGCAGTTTCCAAAAGCAGACTTGGCTATTAGCTATTGGTGGGTGGAGAACTCACATGGCATAGTAACATAGGGCAGGTAGTGGAAAAGTTTTAAAACTGTTAAAACTTACAAATCTAGATAAACAGGATATGGGGGCTGGGTCAGCTCTAAGTTCCTTGTTCCTTATGCAACCTCTCATGCAACCTTCAGGGTAAGGCGGGTCCCTACATTCACCTGGATATTGTCATGAGGTATTGCGATGGTTTTCCTATGGGGCACTGATTCCATGTGTTGTGGTAGGATTTCTTTTCATCTCTGGAGCTATGATGAAATATCATGGTTGATTTCTTTCTCATTCTTTTGTATTCCATCTCTGTATTAGTTCCCAAGTGATAGATATATAAATTTACCAGAAATTCCAGCTGCACTTTTGTTGTCTCACCTGGCTGCCTGACCTCACCTTTACTT